>NC_092790.1:37923310-38076511 GCF_047496795.1 Chiloscyllium punctatum | reverse complement strand
CCCTCTCTCTGTTCCCCTTCTCTTTGTCCCCCTCTCTCTGCCCCCCCTCTCTCTGTCCCACTCTCTCTCTGTCCCCCACTCTCTTTCCCCCTCTCTCTGTCCCCCACTCTCATTTGGCCCTCTCTTTTCCCCCTCTCTCTGTCCCCCCTCTCTCTGTCCCCCTCTCTATACACCCCTCTCTCTCCCCATCGCTCCCATACCTCGCTCCCCCCACTCTCTTGTCCTCCTCTCTCTGTCCCCTCCCTCTCTGCCCCCCCCCCCGTCCGTCCCCTCTGTCCCTGTCTCTCTTTGCTCCTCTTTCTTTCCCGCGCTCTCTCTGCCCCCCTCATTCTGTCCCCCTCTCTCTTCGCCCCCATCTCCCTGTCCCCTTCTCTCAATGTCCCCCCTCTCTCTGTCCCCACTCTCTCTCTGTCCCTCTCTCTCTGTCCCCCCCTCTCTGTCACCCTTCACTCTGTCCCCAATCTCTCTGTCACCCTCTCTCTCTCTGTATCCTCTCTCTGTCCCCCTCTCTCTCTTCCCCCTCTCTCTACCTCCTCTCTCTCCCCAATCACTCCACCCTCTCTCTCCCCCACTCTCTTGTCCCCACTCTCTTGTCCCTGTCTCTCTCTGACCCCCACTCTGTCTGACCCCCTCTCTCACTCTGCCCGCCCCCTCTCTGTCCCCCTTCTCTCTGTCCCCCCCTCTCTGTCCTCTCTTTCTGTGCCCCTCCCTCTCTCTGTCCCCCTCTCTCTCTCTCCGTCCCCCCTCTCTCTCTTTCTCCCCCCTCTCTGGCACCCCTTCTCTCTGTCCCCAGTCTCTTTCTGTCACCCCTCTCTCTTCCCCCTCTTCCCCCCTCTCTCTGACCCACTCTCCCTCTGTTCCCTCCTCTCTCTGTCCCCCTTTCTCTTCCCCCAAGTCACCCCGCTCTCTATTCCCCTCTCTCTGTCCCCCTCTCGCTGTCCCCACTCTCTCTGTCCCCCCACCTCTCTCTGTCTCTCCCGCTCTCTGTCCCCCTCTCTCGGTCCGCTCTCTCTCTTCCCATCCTTCTCTCTGTCCCTCCGCTCTCAGTCCTCCCCCTCTGTCCCCTTCTCTCTTTCCCTCTCTCGCTGTCCCATCTCTCTCCGTTCCCCTGTCCCCCCTCTACTGCGCCCCGTCTCTCTGTCTCCCCTCTCTTACTGTCCCCACTCTCTCTGCTCCATCTCTCTGTCTCCCCTTCTCCCTGTACCCCCCTCTGTTCTCCCTCTCTCTGTCCCCCTCTCTCTGTCCTCCCTCTCTCTCTGTCCTCCTCTCTCTCTGTCCACCTATCTCTATCCCCCCTTCTCTCTGCCCCTTCTCTCAGTCCCCTCTCTTTTCCCCCCTTCCCGGTCCCAGCCCTCTCTCTTTCCCCCCCTCTCTGTCCCTCTCTCTGTCCCCCTCTCTCTCTGTCCCCCTCTCTATATCTGTCCTTCCCCTCTCTGTCCCCCCCTCTCTCTGTCCCCCCTCTATGTATTCCTCTCTCTGTTCCCCCCCGCCCCTGTTCCCGACTTCTTGGTCCCAGCCCTCTCTGACCCTCGCGCTGTCTGTCCCCCTCTCTCTGTCCCCCTCTCTCTCTGTCCCACCTCTCTCTGTCCCCCCGCTCTCAGTCCCCCCGCTCTCAGTCCGCCCCCTCTGTCCCCGTCTCTCTTTACACCTCTCTCTGTCCCCCTCTATCTGCCCCCCTCTCTCTGTCCCGGTTTCTCTGTCCCCTTCACTCTATCCCCCTTCTCCCTGTCCCCTCTCTCTCTGTTCCACCTCTCTCTGCCCCCATCTCTGTCCCTCCCATCTCCGTCCCTCCCCTCTCCTTCCCTCCCCTCTCTGTCCCCCCTCTCTCTAACCTTCCTCTCTGTTCCCCACCCTCGTCCTGCCTTCTCGTTCCCAGCCCTCTCTATGTACCCCCCTCTCTCTGTCCCCCCTCTCTATCCCTCTCTCTCTCTGTTCCCCTCTCTGTCCCCCAGCGCCCCCGTCCCCCAATCTCACCATGCCTCACTCTCTGCCCCCTCTCTCTGTCCCCCACTCTCTCCATCCCCCTCTCTCTGTTGCCCTCTCTCTGTCCCCCTCTGTCTCCCGTTCTCTTTGTACCCCCTTTCTCTCTGTCCCCCTCTCTTTGTCCCCCTCTCTCTGTGTCCCCCAGTCACTCCCTCCTCTCTTTGTCACCTCCCTCTCTGTCCCCCCGTACCCCCCGTCCCCCACTCTCTCCATCCCCCACTCTCTGACCCCCCTCTGTTCCCCAGTCTCTCCATCCCCCACTCACTGTCCCCCACTCTCTCTGTCCCCCAATCTCAGTCCCCGTCTCTCTGTTCTCCCTCTCTTTGTCCCCCTCTCTCTGTCCCCCTCTCTATGTCCCCCACTCGCTGACCCCTCTCTCATTAGGTCCTCCCCTATTTCTCTCTCTCTTCCTCACCTTAGCTCTCCCTTGCCTCTCGCTCTCTGTGTCTCTCCCTGCTCCTTCACTCTCTCTCCACGTCTCTCACTCTCGATCCCCCGACCTCAGTCTCTCTTTCTCCCTCTGTTTCTCTCTGACTAAATTTCTTTCCCTCGTGCCCCCCCCCTCTCTGATGCAATCTGTCTCCCTGACGCGTCCCTCTCCCTCTGATACAGAGATTGGGGAAGGGGGTAGTCCCCATGAAACAACTGAAATCCTGTCGTACTCACGACAGGAAATGGGGAGTCCAGGTTGGAGTGGGGGGTGGTGTCAGAGGGTGTTAAACCCAGCTCCTGAGCTCAGGGCGCGGTGCCCTCCCCTTCCCTGAGGACCAGGACTTGGGGCTGAGTCGTCTCTCTCCAGCTCAGCTTCTCCAACACAAAGACACACAACAACATCGGTCACTCTGCTGCTCGGCACGCTTTAATCAACATTTTTATTGGTTACAAATGGAAGTGATGGATACAGTCAATGGGACGGTGCCTTTTCTCACTGGCCCCTGAGTTGTGAGAAATATTGAAACGTTTCCCTGTAACCCCCCCTGGGGGATAAGGATGGACAAACCAGCGCTACCCTCAGTCTGTTACCATAGCGACAGGCTGCTCCATCACTGAAACACTGAACTGAAATGAGAAAATCCCGGATGGTGTGATTAATGAGGGAATTTGATGGATGGATGGATTTGGGTGAAGGGATATTTCAGCACATTCTTCAGCTGCTGCCTGAACTTAGTCTGGGTCACGGCATAAATCGCGGTGTTTGTGCAGCAACTGAGGAGCTGCAGCATGAAGCCCAATTCCTGCACAAAGGGATGGAGATACACAGGGGTATCCACAATCCACCACATCCGGTACCATATAGAATACAGCATTAACATTGACCATAACAGGATGAAATTGGCCGAGATCACAAACAGTAAAATTATGGATTTTTTTCGGTTTCTCATTTCAGTGTCAGACTGAGCGTCCCCATTGGTGTGAGCGCGGAGTCTCCTGCGGGCTCTGCTGGTCACTAAAATGTGTCTGACGGTGAGAACATTGAGCAGCAGAACCAGGAGAAATGGGACACACGGGGTTAGAATGTGGTGGAGGAACTCGATTGTGACCCAGACACTGGAGAATCGAACAGCGTCTGTTATATCACAAAACCAGGGGCGGTTCTCCAGGTAATACCGAGCCGTGAGCATAAAATACCAGAAAATGTTCTTTAAACAGCTCAGCACAGTCACTGCTCCCAGAACCACAGCCGCCGTTTTCTCACTGCAATATTTACTTTTCAGCTTCTGGCAACAAATGGCCACAAACCGATCAAAGGTGAAAGTGACAGTGAACCAGACAGAGCAGTCAGTGGCTGCATAAAGCAGGACGGCGTGGATATTACACACGGGGACGGAGTACACCAGGAAATAAAACTGTTCCCGATAAACAATGGGAATGTGTCTCAGGATCAGGTCGAGGATAATGACCAGGAGATCCGCCGCTGCCATGGCCCCCAGGTAACGTCTGACACATGGAGACAATCCACAATCTTTATAAAGCAGGACGTAGATGGTCACTACGTTAACTGTGAGGAAGGAAAACAAACCCATTATCCATCAGCCTGGAGCCAAAGGGACCCGTTTGATTGGGGACCCAGTGAGATTTTCAAATGTGTCCCTGTATTCAGGGATTTATTAAAATAATTGGAGCTGGAATAACAAATGGGAAGGTCGGAATTACTGACAAAAATGTGACATAAACCACAAGAAACCCTCCCTCCGCAAATACACAGTGACACATCCATAAGGACAGATGGTTTCTAGAATATTCCCACACACTCGATCACTCGAGAGCTGACACAGGTCACTCCTTCCCAGTTCCTAATACGGAGGGTGGGAATGTTGCTGTCCTGAAGGATTCTATCCCAGTTTCCTGAAGACAAACGGAGTTTGGGAATTCCTGTATTTTGGTCTAAATTGTGGTCGATCTTGTGTCGGGAAGAAATGTAAACACAGGGAAAACGTGTTCACCCCTTTAACTACCCGAGGGTCCTTCGGAACAGTGTCTCCTTCTCCCTGGAACGGGATCTCTTCCCTCGGGATCATATCGTTTGTTCAATTCACTGACGTCCGGCCGTTCACAAACAATGTCAGGGACAGAACGTTCCGGGGAATGTCAGTTACAGAATGTTGGGGACAGAACGTTCCGAGGAATGTCAGTTATAGAATGTTGGGGACAGAACGTCCCGGGGAATGTCAGTTATAGAATGTTGGGGACAGAACGTTCCGAGGAATGTCAGTTATAGAATGTTGGGGACAGAACGTCCCGGGGAATGTCAGTTATGGAATGTCAGGGACAGAACGTCCCGGGGAATGTCAGTTATAGAATGTTGGGGACAGAACGTCCCGGGGAATGTCAGTTATAGAATGTTGGGGACAGAACGTTCCGAGGAATGTCAGTTATAGAATGTTGGGGACAGAACGTCCCGGGGAATGTCAGTTATAGAATGTTGGGGACAGAACGTCCCGGGGAATGTTAGTTATAGAATGTTGGGGACAGAACGTTCCGAGGAATGTCAGTTATAGAATGTTGGGGACAGAACGTTCCGAGGAATGTCAGTTATAGAATGTTGGGGACAGAACGTCCCGGGGAATGTCAGTTATAGAATGTTGGGGACAGAACGTCCCGGGGAATGTCAGTTATAGAATGTTGGGGACAGAACGTCCCGGGGAATGTCAGTTATGGAATGTCAGGGACAGAACGTCCCGGGGAATGTCAGTTATGGAATGTTGGGGACAGAACGTCCCGGGGAATGTCAGTTATAGAATGTTGGGGACAGAACGTCCCGGGGAATGTCAGTTATAGGATGTTGGGGACAGAACGTCCCGGGGAATGTCAGTTATAGAATGTCAGGGACAGAACGTTCCGAGGAATGACAGTTATAGAATGTCGGGGACAGAACGTTCCGGGGAATGTCAGTTATAGAATGTCAGGGACAGAACGTCCCGGGGAATGTCAGTTATAGAATGTCAGGGACAGAACGTCCCGGGGAATGTCAGTTATAGAATGTCAGGGACAGAACGTTCCGGGGAATGACAGTTATAGAATGTTGGGGACAGAACGTCCCGGGGAATGTCAGTTATGGAATGTCAGGGACAGAACGTCCCGGGGAATGTCAGTTATAGAATGTTGGGGACAGAACGTTCCGGGGAATTCCTTGACCTGTCCATGACCTTCCCCCTCTATCCACCCCACCAACATGATGTACTGAGCAAAGGCCACATATCCATCCAGCGTGGGGAGCTGCACTGACCACATCATTGCATTATCTATAAACCGCAGATAGTCTGACCAGCACAGCAGGATGTGCAGTGATCACCCGGGAATTAATCTGTAACCCAGGAGCAGTTACCCTCCCAGTATGTAGGACTGTGTACACCACCCCAGTACATTGATCTGTAACCCAGGAGCAGTTACCCTCCCAGTATGTAGGACTGTGTACATCACCCCAGTGCATTGATCTGAAACCCCGGAGCAGTTACCCTACCATCTTGTAAGACTGTGTGCCCCACCCCAGTGTATTGATCTGTAACCCAGGAGCAGTTACCCTCCCAGCATGTAGGACTGTGTACACCACCCCAGTGTATTGATCTGTAACCCAGGAGCAGTTACCCTCCCAGCATGTAGGACTGTGTACACCACACCAGTGCATTGATCTGAAACCCCGGAGCAGTTACCCTACCATCTTGTAAGACTGTGTACACCACCCCAGTGCATTGATCTGTAATCCATGAGCAGTTACCTTCCCAGCATGTAGGACTGTATACACCACCCCAGTGCATTGATCTGTAACCCAGGAGCAGTTACCTTCCCAGCATGTAGGACTGTGTACACCACCCCAGTACATTGCTCAGTAACACTGTGTTCGATCCCTGCCCAGTGTGGGGAAACTTGCAGACCGGGCTGGAAGTGACAGGATGTGCAGCTTCCACCCATTTACAGCTCCATATCTCCATTGTTGCCATGACAAGGGGGTGCTGTGGGTATGAACCTCACTGTCAGATAGAGATGGCGGGGGATTCAGTTTAAATATCACCATATGGGAGGGGTTTGGGGTATAGACAGGGAGGGGGAGACTGAGAGACAGTGTCATGGAAGGATGTGGTCCCAGGTTGCAGAATACTGAAAGGTAGACACTTCGATAACATCCTGTAACAAGAGCCAGTCTTCCCAGGAAAGATGGGAAAAAAGGATCTTGGTGTGAGGTCAGATGAAACAACAGCTGCTGTGTGGTTTTGAAATTACGTTTATGTAATTTTAATAAGTGTCTTTTTGAAACAGTACATTGCTGTAGAGTTGGAGTAGGGTAATAAGCAGTTAAAGAAAGGGGGTCTCAGAGTTGTGAATAGTTGGTGTAAAATGTTCAGTTTCAGAGTTAAATAAATGAATTGATGTTTTTATTTAAACAGTGGAATTTGGGAGTCCTCTGTCACTCATATTTTAACAGTTTACAAAGCCAATTGACCATTTCTTTATGTTTAGTTTATATTACCAGATGAGCTCAATGTTGTGTCCTAACAATTGCTGTGTGCATCTGTGTGTCTCTGTGTGGGGCAGGTCTGGCAGTCTCTGTGGTGCTTAAAGTGATGCAATGCCACCCTCTGCTGGCCTCCACACGCCACTGCACAGACATTGGCAGAGGGTGAAAACCAACAGGGATTCATTCAGAGAGAGGAAGGGAGAGGGCAGCTGCTCACACACCATCCAAACTGATGTCCTATCCATGGACTGATCTAAATGTCCTTTAAATGTTGTAACTGTCCCTGCTTTCACCACTTCCTCTGGAAGTTCATTCCACACACAAGCCAGATTCGGTCTAAAATAATTACCTCTCGTGACATTTGCGAATCATTTTTCCTCGCAACTTAAAATATCCCTCAGGTTTGAATCCCCAACTCTAGGGAAAAGACATCAGCCCTCCCTTCAGCTTCTCTGTACCCCCCATTATTTTATAAACCTCTGTAAAGTTACTGCTTAATCTCATATTCTTCAGTGAAAAAAATCCCAGCCTAGCTCAATCCCTCCTTTCCCAGCAACATCTTAGTTAATCTCTTCTGAATCTTCTCCAGCTTCATAATATCAAGGTCAGTAATATCAAAGTGAATAGTCAAGGTATTTTCTTAGGGTACGGGGAGACCAAAACTAGCGGACATCAGCTTAAGGTGAGAGGGGAAACATTTAAAAGTGACCTAAGGGGCAGCTTTTTCACCCAGAGGGTGGTGTGCCTATGGAATGAGCGGGCAGGATGACCAGACTGGACACAGTATTCCAGAAGAGGTCTCACCAATATCCTGTACAACCACAACATGACATCCCAATTCTGATACTCAAAGGTCTGACCAATGAAGACAAGTGTGCTAAACACCTTCTTAACCACACTATCGATATGAGATGCAAATTTTAAAGAATTAAATCTGACGGCCTAGGTCTCTGTTCTACAACACTGCCAAAGGCCCTGCTTTTAATTGTATAGGTCCTGCTGTTGTTTGATTTACCAAATCCAATGCGTCGCATTAATCCAAACTAAACTCCATCTGCCACCCCTCAGCCCAGTGTGTGATATGACTGTCACCTCCCCCTCCCCCTTCAATTTTAAAATGCCCATCTCCCTCTCCAGGAGGCCTGCACACTCCAGCCTTGAGTTTCACAAAGACCTTGAGCTTGGTTTGCCTTGTGTGGTTAGGGGGAGGAGGGACAGATTGAAGACACAGTCAGTGGGGAGGAGAGGCTGGACAGTAATCAGCGGCCTGGTGTCACTTCATGGTTTTAGGAAAAGGAGAGTCGCACGTTAGAGGTGGGTAAGAGTGATCGGTGTTTTGGGACCAGAAATTAAGGTCTTCGTTCGTCTCTGGTGTTCAGTAATGAATATCTATTTGAGACTCTTCATTGGGCAGAGTGTGGCTGCAGGATTTCTTTCCTTAATATTGCAGACTTCAGATAATAGCAATTAAAGATGGTCATAGTTAATTTCGATAGCATAGCATATAGACTCAATATCCTACAGTTGAGACAAATATTTTGCATTTGTTTAATAATACAAAGTGTTTTTTGTAATTCAGTAATGGCAACCTGATTATAATCATCCACACCGAACTGAAAATGGGCTCTAAAATATGACCCAAAATCTGATTATGGTAGTTGTATTGGGTAGTGTCCCTCTATCTGAGCCAGAGCTCTGGATTTGATTCCAATTCCTGAACTTGTGTGGTAGTGTGCCTAGCTCTGGACTAGAAGGCCTGGATTCGAGTCCTGCCTGTTGCAGAGGTATGTCCCCGCATGTCAGGATAGTCTGATGAACAAACCCACAGGAGAATAATGTTACAGCTTTGTGGGTATTGTCGAGTGATGCTAGGGGGAGGTGGCAGTAATATCACACACTGGGCTGAGGGGTGGCAGATGGAGTTTAGTTTGAATTAATGCGAGGCATTGGATTTGGTAAATCAAACAAGAACAGGACCTAAACAATTAAAAGCTGGGCCTTTGGCAGTGCTGTAGTACAGAAAACCGAGGCCGTCAGGTTTAATTTATTAAAATTTGCATCTCATATAGATAGTGGGGTTAAGAAAGTGTTTAACACACTCTGCTCCACCAGGATAGGGGGTTCCAAAACAAGAGGGCATAGGTTGAAGGTGAGGAGGATTGATTTAGAAGGGACATGAAGATAAATGTTTCACACAGAGAGTGGTGTGTGTACAGAAAGTGCTGTCAGAGGAAGTGCTGAAGGCGGTTACAATTGCACATTTAAAAAGTATCTGAGAGGAGGGATATTGACCAAATGCTGGCAAGTGGGACTGGATCAGATTTGATATCTGATCGGAGTGAACAGATTGGACTAACGGATCTGTTTCCGTTCTGCATGACTCTCTGAGTCTGTAAGAGGGATGACAAATAATTTTGAAAGGACCTTTCAAGTCATAATTCTCTTCGCTGGAAGTTTATCGTGCCTTGATGTTCATGTTGATTGAAAGCTGCCTTCGGTAAATATTTGACAGAGAAGTGAGTCTTGCATAATGGGATATAGACAGGAAAGTGAGGCTGAGTCCACAACCTGATCAGCCACAATCTTAGTGCCTGATGGAGAAGGCTCAAAGTATCTCATGACCCACTCCTGCTCCTCAGTCCCATGTTCCTGTGTTCCATTCAGCCCCTCAACCTACGAGACAGGAGCAGTTGGAGGCTACTTACTCCTATAACCTGGTGCACAGAAACAGAGGAGACCATGCGACCCTTCAAGACTGTCCCACACGGTTTGAGGTGATTTGGGAAATGTAATTGGGAAGCCCAGGCTGGGTATGAAAGAGGCCCCTCATCTCTCTTTACCGAGTTTCCCCTCTCTGCAACTTGTGCTTCATTTGTTGGTCATGTTGTACACCGAGATTCAGTGTGAATGCAGCCCCCATACCTCACCCAAAGATGGCTCACAAAATCCTCTGGTCTCCCTGACTGAAACATTCAATAACAGAACTTCTATGAAAATAACACCCACTAACTTTCCAATAACAGAATGGGAGAACATCAGAAACAGGGGCAGGTCATTCACTCCCCAAGCCTGCCTTGCCCTTCACTAAGATCGTGACTGATCTGCTCTCGGTCTGAAATCCTCTTCAATACCCAATTCTTCATCGCCCTCAACTCTCTGACAGGTCAATATCCATCTACCTCCTCTTCAAACACTTTCAGTCGTCTTGCTCCCTAACTTTCTTGAGAAGAGAAACCCTGACATTCAATACCATATGTTTGAAGAAAACACGTGTTGTTCCTATACCATGGCCTATTGATATGAACAAAAGAGGTTGACTCAAGGGTTCAGATAAAAATGACTGGCCCCGATATCAAGGCAGTGATTAACTTCTGTTGACATAAAGGAGCTTAACAAAACTGGACATAATGTGAATCAGAGTAACCTCTCCAGTGTTTGGGGTCAAACATGGCACAAAGGAAGATGTTCATCATCTCAGTCCTGGGTCACCTCTGTGGGAGATCCTCAGGGTAGCTTCCTCTTCACAAACATCTTCAGCTGCTTCATCAATGTCTCCCCGCCCCCACCCTCCTCACCATAAGATCAGAATTGGGGATGGTCGGTGAAGATTACACAATGTTCAGAAAATTTTATCCCCCGTCAGCTCCTGGACTAGTCTGTGTCCATGTGCAACAAGACCCAGACTCCATTGAGGCCTGTGCTGTCAAAGTGTCCATAACATTCATGTAACAGCACTTCCTGACACTGCACATTGCCACAGTAAAACAAGAGTTCATTCACCACCTCACGCTGGTTTCACAGGAATATGAGGAAGCCATTTAGTCCATTGAAACTTTTGGAGAAGAACAAGGACAGCCGATTCAGTGCCTCCAGCCTATCACTCAGGAAGAGAAGGAGTCCAGTGTGATGGTCCACACCAGAGCCCCTCGAAAATATTTGAAGGCGGTAACCTAGACTCTAATGTTTTCTTATTTTAAAGGAAATATAAAGTGTCTGTCCCAGATGCAATGTGACTGGTCAAAATACTCGGTGTGAAGAAAACACCATTTATTTAAACGCGGAAGATAAAATAAAACCAAAGAAAGAGGAATTTAGAAGAACGTAATTGTATTGGGCAACTAAACAGAATAATCGATCTAGGAGCTATTACTAATGAACTAGTCCAACATAAGAAATTCCCATAAACACAGCCCTTAGCAAAAAGGAAAATTCAGGAATTGAAAACAGCATCAAGAGAAAATTCAGATAGAGTAGCAGCCAGGAGACATTCCCTGAGGCTTCCAACTCTTTGGAGACCACTATAGTTTTTGATGTTACTGAGAAACCAAAACCCAGAGATCCTAATTTGTGAGAGCTGGCCACAACCATTCAGGCTGCATTAAAATTAACCTAAGGCCTCCCTAGCTGTTTACTCAAGTGGTCTTAACTAACCAGCTTGGTAACGATCGTTCAATCTCTCTCTTAAAAGAAACCAGGATAAAAATTATCTCTTTAAGCTGCAGCATTGTCACACTTGTCAGCACATCTAGCTGTCAAACAGGAACCAGGAGTAACCCAATCAGGCCCTTGGCCCTGTCCAATTGGACGAGGAAGAAGCCAGTCAGTCCCTTGAGTCCCTTATACAGGAACAGTAGGAGGCCATTCCCACCTCAATGCACTTACAAGAGCGCAGAATGAGGTAATTGATGCTGATTCCTGATCAATGTCTTATGTCCGAAACGTCGATTCTCCTGCTTCTCGGATGCTGCCTGACCCACTGTGCTTTTCCAGCAATTGATGCTCTACTCTGATCTCCAACATTGGCAGTCCTCACTGTCTCCTAATTGATGCTCTAACATGATGACCAAGTGGGGCAGAGGCTGCACAGACAGACTGCTCCACGTTGTTCCTCTTGGCTCCGTTGTTTATGATACACACGTGGGACTTTAACGTGGTTTTCTAGTGGTGAGCAGGGAAGCCATATGTCTTGTGTGAAGTCTCAAGAAGGCACCTTCCATCTCCAAGAAGATAGCCTGGTGTTCTCTGTGTAGGGTGGAAGCTGTTGTGAATGGCTACCTGTTTCAGATGGACGGTATTTTGGCTGCTGTTGGGGATTGTGAACAACATGGCGTTCAGTACAGGGTTCACACACCGACTGCACAATAACATGGGGAGAGTTAATTTAGGCATATAAACTATTAGGAAGGTCACGTTAGACTGATGAATGGACTCTCTAAGTTCAAATAATGGTGATCTTGTTCATGTTAATCTTGTCTAGTGCATGTCCTGTGCAGTGTAACCTGTATGCCTTACTCTGTCCAAGTCTATTTCCACCCTATGATCTGTCTGGCCATGCTTACTATGATCTGTCTCCACTGCTCATAAACAACGTGTTTCCCTGGACTGAGGTACACGTGACAATAAATCACACCAATCAATCCTGAGTAAAGTATGGAATTTCTCTCCCTGTCAATGTCTATTTTGGAAATAAGTGATCGCTGCCACTCCTCGTGTTTCAGTGTCACAATTTCTTCGTCTCTCACAGCTCTACAGATTAAACACTCAGCTTATTCACTCTATCCTCATATTACCATCACCAGTGTCTGTGGTAAGGAGATCATTCCTTACAAAGGAGATCAAATCTGTACAGAGTGCCCCAATGCTCTCTCAGCAAGGCTCTACAACAGCAGGAAGATGGCTTTACTTATGTACTCGAATCATCTTACAATGAAGGACAGCATACCATTGACTGCACCCATTACTTCCACAGGGTTTGATTCAGAGCAGTCAGCATACACTTGTGAGTGGAAAATCATGCTTCCCAAATTTCTTCGAGTCCTCTGGTGAAGTGACCAAGAATGTTGATGAGGGCAGAACGGTTAACGTAGTGTCTATGGATTTCAGTAAGGCCTTTGATAAGGTTCCACATGGCAGGCTGCTCTGGAAGGTTCCATCACGTGGAACTGGCCAATTGGATACACAGTTGGGTTGTTGATAGTAAGCAGAGGGATGAATGGAAGGATACTTGTCAGACTGGAGGTTGGGTCCAGAGCTGTTTGTTATCTATGATTTGGTTGAGAATGTACAAGGTATGATTAGTAAGTTTGCAGATGACACTAAAATAAGTGGCAGCATGATCAGTGAGGAAGTTTATCAGAAATTGCAGCAGGACTTTAATTAGGTGGGCAACTGGGCTGAGAAATGGCAAATGGAATTTAATATAGATGTGTGAGGTCTTGCAGTTTGGAATCTCAAATCAAGGTAGGAGGTTCACGGTGAATGGGCGGGCCTTAAGGGGTATAGTGGGAAGAGAGACCTTGGAATTCATGTGCACAGTTCCCTGAGAGTGGAGTCACAGGTAGGCAGGGCAGTGAAGAAGGCTTTTGGCACACTGTCCTTCGTCAGGTAGGACATTGACTATAGAAGTTGGGAATTTATGTTGCAGTTACACAGGGCATTGGTAAGGCCGCACGTGGAGTATTCTGTTCAGTTTTGTCACATTGTTATAGGGAGGATATAATGAAATTAGAAAGAGTGCAAAAGAAATTTACAAGGACATTGCCAGGACCCAATGGTCTGAGTTATAGGGAGAGGTTGGACAAGTTAGGACCTTTTCTTTAGAGTGTAGGAGACTGGGGGGACCTTATAGAGCTGTATAAGATCATGAGGGGTATGGATAGGGTGAATGCTCTCAGTCTATTCCAAAGTTTAGAGAATCAAGGACGAGAGGGGACCAGTTTAAGGTTAAAGGGGAAGGAATAAAAGGGAACCTGAGGGACCACTTATTTACATAAATGGCTGGTACGTGGATGAGCTGCCAGAAGATGTGGCTGAGGGAGTGTATTAACAACATTTCAAAAGCATTTGGATAAATATGTGGATAGGAAAGGATGAGAAGGATATGGGCCAACTGCAGGGAAATGGGGTTAGTGGGAATGGACATTTGCAAGCTGGAGTCAAACCCCTTTGTTAATTAAAACCAAACACCCAGAAAAGCTCTCCTCACATCGTAATCTGTTAACATATGAGTGACACAGATCTCCTACATTCCACTATTTAAACAAAAATTAGCAAGTTAGTTTCTTAACTTTTATAGTGAACACTAAACAAAAACTTTTCGCAAATACAAGCCCCTCTTTTCTTAGCTACTTACTATCTGACTCCAACTCTGTAAAAAATATGCTGTTCCAACAACCCACATATTAAACGTTACAATCTCAAGACCACATAGTCTCTATCATCCCCGCTGTGTTCACTCTTTCAGCTGCTGATCTCCCTGGGTCATTTTTTTAATGCAAGAACGTTTTACATGAACATGTGTCTTTGATAGAGAGTGTTTGAGATGGTCAGTTAGCACTCCTGCTCTACAGCAGTAAATCTGCTGTTGGATGGCAGCGGCTCTCCCTCTATTTTCAAAATGCTGGATTTATTTACTTCCCATGATACAATTATTCTTATAATTTAATTGATTTCCAGGTGTACGAATAATAATATTCAAATTCCATTGGCTTCGGATATTCTGAGCATTATTTAAAGTCTTTTATTGTATTTGAATTGCTGTCAAAACAGCAACCAAAGCTCAGGCTTCCATTTCCCAGCTAATTTTTACATTTCGAACAGTCTGACTTTTAGCTGGCATCTGTGGATATACTTTCGATTCAGCAAAACCCGTCCTATCTTAAAGTGAACAGACATTGATTCGATTCCAGGCAGTAACACATCCCGGGCTATCTGTTATTCTGTATACTAACCTCCTTGAACCCCTCGATTAGATTCCAGGCTGTAACTCACTCCGGGGTATCCGTTAATCTGTATATAAACAACCCTGAACTCCTCAATTACATTCCAGGCTGTAATTGAGTCCGGGGTATCTGTTAATCTGCATATAAACCACGCTGAACCCCTCAATTACATTCCAGTCTGTAACACACCCCAGAATATCTGTTATTCTGGATATAAACCACGCTGAACACGTCGATTCGATTCCAGGCTGTAACTTCCTGTCAGGGTTGAAAGGGAAGGCTGGTAGTTATAGGGAATGTTGGCTGACTAATGAAATTGAGGGTTTCGTTCAGAAAAAGAAGGAAGCATATGTCAGGTATAGACAGGATGGATCGAGTGAATCCTTAGAAGTGTAGAAAGGAAGTAGGAGTATACTTAAGAGGGAAATCAGGAAGACCAAACGCGGACATGAGATTGCTTTAGCAAATAGAATTAAGGAGAATCCAAAGTGTTTTTACAAATATATTAAGACCAAAGGGTAACTAGGGAGAGAATAGGGCCCCTCTAAGATCAGTAAGGCGGCCTTTGTGTGGAGCCACAGAAAATGGGGGAGATATTAAATGAATATTTTGCATCAGTATTTACTGTGGAAAAGGATATGGAAGATATAGACTGCAGGGAAATCGATGTTGACATCTTGCAAAATGTTGCAGATATACAGACGAGGAAGTGCTGGATTTCTTGAAATGGTAAAAGGTGGATAAATCCCCAGGACCTGATGAGGTGTACCTGAGAACTCTGTGGGAAGCTAGAGAAGTGATTGCTGGGCCTCTTGCTGCGATATTTGTATCATTGATAATCACAGGTGAGATGCTGGAAGACTGGAGGTTAGCAAACGTGGTGCCAATATTTAAGAAGGGCGGTAAAGACAAGCCAGGGAACTATAGACTAGTGAGCCTGACCTCGGCAGTGGGAAAGTTGTTGGAGGGAATCCTGAGGGACAGGATGTACATGAATTTGGAAAGGCAAGGACTGATTCAGGATAGTCAACATGGCTTTGTGCGTGGGAAATCATGTCTCACAAACTTGAGAGAGCTTTTTGAAGAAGTAAAAAAGAAGATTGATAAGGGCAAAGCAGTAGATGTGATCCATATGAACTTCAGTAAGGTGTTCGACAAGGTTCCCCATGGCAGACTGATTAGCAAGGTTAGATCTCATGGAATACAGGGCGAAGTCGCCATTTAGATACAGAACTGGCTCAAAGGTAGAAGACAGAGGGTGGTGGTGGAGGGTTGTTTTTCAGACTGGAGGCCTGTGACCAGTGAAGTGCCACAAGGATCAGTGTTGGGCCCTCTACTTTTTGTCATTTATATAAATGATTCGGATGCGAGCATAAGAGGTACAGTTAGTAAGTTTGCAGATGACACCAAAATTGCAGGTGTAGTGGACATCGAAGAGGGTTTCCTCAGATTATAACAGGATCTGGACCAGATGGGCCAATGGGCTGAGAAGTGACAGATGGAGTTTAATTCAGATAAATGCGAGGTGCTGCATTTTGGGAAAGCAAATCTTAGCAGGACTTCTACATTTAATGGTAAGGTCCTAGGGTGTGTTGTTGAACAAAGAGACCTTGGAGTGCAGGTTCATAGCTCCTTGAAAGTGGAGTCGCAGGTAGATAGGATAGTGAAGAAGGCGTTTTGTATGCTTTCCTTTATTGGTCAGAGTAACGATTACAGGAGTTAGGAGGTCATGTTGGGGCTGTACAGGACATTGGTTAGGTCACTCTTGGAGTATTGCGTGCAATTCTGGTCTCCTTCCTGTCGGAAAGATGTTGTGAAACTTGAAAGGATTCAGAAAAGATTTACAAGGATGTTGCCAGGGTTGGAGGATTGGAGCTACAGGGAGAGGCTGAACAGTCTGGGGCTGTTTTCCCTGGAGTGTCGGAGGCTGAGGGGTGAACTTATCGAGGTTTACCCTGGGGTAAGGGAGTCCAGAACCACAGTGCATAGGTTTGGTTTGAGAGGGGAAAGATATGAAAGATACCTAAGGGACAACATTTTCACGCAGAAGGTGGTACGTGTATGGAGTGAGCTGCTAGAGGAAGTGGTGAAGGCTGGTACAATTGCAACATTTAAGACGAATTTGGATGAGTATATGAATAAGAAGGGTTTGGAGAGACATGGGCCAGGTGCTGTCAGGTGGAACTAGATTGGGTTGGGATATCTGGTCGGCATTGACAGGTTGGACCTAAGGGTTTGTTTCCATGCTGTACATCTCGATGATTCTATGACTCTATAACTCACTCCGGGCGACCTGTTACTCTGCATATAAACCACCCTGAAACCCTCGATTAGATTCCAGTTTGTAAGTCACTCTGGAGTATCTGTTATTGTACATGTAATCGTCCCGAATCCCCTTGATAAAATTCCAATCTGTAACTGACTTCCAATTTTAAGGGACTCTGTACATTAGCCACTTCAATCGTTTGATCAGATTCCCATCTGTATCATACTCCTGAGTATCTGTTATTCTGTATATTAACCATCAAATCCAAACGATGTTGAAATTGTGCATAGTGCTCAAGGATGTGTACGTGAGGTGCATTAGTCGGGGGCAAATGTGGGGAAATGGATCTGGATGGGTTATTCTTGTGTGTGTCAGTGTGGTCTTGTTGGGCTGAAGGGCTTGTTTCCCCACGGTCGGGAGTATATGAATCACCCGGAACCCTCTCGATTAGATTCCAACGTGTAACTCACTTCCATCTATGTGTGACTGGCATGTTTCAAAAACACCCCAAAACCTTCAATTCTATTCCACTTCGATAAACACGAGGCGCTGCATTTTGAGAAAGCAAATTTGAGCAGGACTTATATCATAATGGTCAGGTCCGTGGGAGAGTTGCTGAACAAAGAGACTTTGAAGTGCAGGTTCGTAGCTCCGTGAGAGTAGAGTGGCAGGTGGATAAGATAATGAAGGCAGCGTTTGGTTTGCTTTCCTTTATTGGTCAGAGTTTTGAGTATAGGCATTGAGAGGTCATGTTGTGGATGGACTGGACATGGGTTAGGCCACTGTTGGAATATGGCATTCAATTCAGGTCTCCTTCCTATCGGAAGGATGTTATGAAACTTGGAAGAGTTCAGAAAAGATTTACAAGGAGGATGCCAGGGTTAGAGGATTTGAGCCACAGGGAGAGGCTGAATAGGCTGGGGCTGTTTTCCCTGGAGTGTCAGAGGCTGAGGGGTGACCTTATCAAGGTTTATAAAATCATGACGGACATGGATAGGATAAATAGACAAAGTCTTTTCCTTGGGGTGGGGAGTAAAGAACTAAAGGGCATAGGTTTAGTTTGAGAGGTAATATGAAAGAGACCTAAGGGGCAACTTGTTCACTCAGAGGGTGGTACATGAATGGAATGAACTGTCAGAGGGAGTGGTGGGGGCTGGTATAATTGCAACATTTAAAATGCAGTTCGATGGGTATATGAATGGGAAGGTTTGGAGGGAGATGGGCCAAGTGCTTGGAAAAGAGACTAGAGTAGGTTAGGATATCTGGTCGACATGGTCGGGTTGGACCAAAGGGTCTGTTTCCATGCTGTACATCTTTAGGAGTGTATGACTCCGCGATTTTGTGACTCATTCCTTGTTATCTGTTGTTCTGTATGTAAACGACCTTGAACCCATCGATTAGATCCCAGTCTGTAACTCACTCCTGGGTATCCCTTCTGCTGTGTGTAAACCCTAAACCCCTCTATTAGATTCCAGTCCGGAACTCACTCCTGAGGATCTGTTATTGGATCTGTGAAGTGATCCTTGTTGGATGTTAGGCCGAAGACAAGATAAACTAAATGGTCAAATGTTACATTGAGAGCAAGAACACAGAAAGCTGCTGGTTCATTTCTGTCCTGTTACATATCTCCAAGTTTCAGATTGGGACTGAATTTCTGTCACAATGGGGAAAGTCTCAAAAGCTGTTTACTGTCCTGCACGAATGCATCATCATAACATGAATTCTCTGGCAAGATAGGAAATGGAGACAGCTCCTGGAAGGTGTCTGTATCTCTGTGTGTGTGATTCTGTGTGTCTGTGCATGTCTGTTTGTGTGTGATTCTGTGTGCGTGTTCAATGTTTTATATATTTTCAAACTGCATTGATGTTGCCAGTCTCTCTTGCTTTTCCTATTTTACACACACTCAATGGACAATAGACAAAGAAAATAGGTGCAGGAGTAGGCCATTCAGCCCTTAGAATCTGCACCGCCATTCATTATGATCATGGCTGATCATTCCCAATCAGTATCCTGTTCCCGCCTTATCTCCATAACCCTTGATTCCACTATCCTTGAGAACTCTATCCAACTCTTTCTTAAATGAATCCAGAGACTGGGCCTCCACTGCCCTCTGGGGCAGAGCATTCCACACAGCCACCACTCTCTGGGTGAAGAAGTTTCTCCTCATCTCTGTCCTAAATGGTCTACCCCGTATTTTTAAGCTGTGTCCTCTGGTTCGGCACTCACCCATCAGCGGAAACATGTTTCCTGCTGCCAGAGTGTCCAATCCTTTCATAATCTCATACGTCCCAATCCGATCCCCTCTCAGTCTTCTAAACTCAAGGGTATACAAGCCCAGTCGCTTCAGTCTTTCAGTATAAGGTAATCCCACCATCCCAGGAATGCACCTCGTGAACCTACGCTACACTCCCTCAATAGCCAGAATGTCTTTCCTCAAATTTGGAGATCAGAACTGCACACAGTAGTCGTGCAGTTTTACTGATATAAAATGGTGGATGTTGACAAATCTAAAATGTCTGCCTGACTGATTTGTGTCAGGAAGACTTTCAGCAAGGGAGAGGGGGCAATGTGTCAAAAGCCATTTCCATTCATTGATGCCAGCAGAGATAGGAAACGGAGACAGCTCTTTGAAGGTGGTTAAAATGTAAATCCTAGAACCTTTTTACAGTGAATGCGGAGAGACAATGTGACATTCCAGTAAGGTCTGCCTTACTATCCAAGCTCCTAATATATGAGAGAGACATAATATACAAAACCTGAAAGAGCTCAGCCACTGAATTGTAGATTTGCAGCGTTGGATCAGAACCCTGCCTGGCTAGGCATTATCTCAAATTGAAGGGTTTCTCATATTCCACACTGACCTTCTGTGGGTTCCAATTGTGCGTTATCTACAAATAAAAGAAAATAATGCACCTGCAATTGAACAAAGCGTTTCTGGAACTTTGTGTTTCTGTTGGTTTAAGTATCTTTCAACAGGATTGAATATAAACGAGACAGTGAGTGATAGGTAGCACTATAACCAAAATGTCAGTGCAGTATAAAAGGTATATTAATACTTTCAGTGAAAGGGGAAAACAGAGGAGGATAGTCCTCAAACAAGAAAAATTGGGAGTCAGTAAAGTTGTGTAGTTTGTGACTGCATTATGTTTATTTGAGTCAAGATTTGAAACCACTTGGCCAATAGTACACTTTGTGACTCACTCCCAGTTACAAGTTATTTCACATAAAAAGGTTAACATATCCCTCGATTAGATTCCAGGCTGTAACTCACTCCGGGCTATCTGTTATTCTGTATCTAAAACTCCCTAAACCCCTCCATTAGATTCCAGGCTGTAACTAACTCCAGGGTATCTGTTATTCTGTACATAAACCATCCTAAATCGCTCGATTAGTTTCCAATCTGTAACACACTCCAGGCTATCTGTTATTCCGTATATAAACCACCCTGAACTCCTCGATTAGATTCCAGACTGTAACTCACTCCATGGCATCTGTTATTCTGTACATAAACCATCCTAAACCACTCGATTAGGTTCCAACCTGTAACACATTCCAGGCTACCTGTTATTCTGTTTATAAACAACCCTGAACCCCTCAATTGGATTCCAGGCTGTAACTCACTCTGGGCTATCTGTTATTCTGTATATAAACCACCCTGAACCCTGCAATTAGATTCCAGGCTGTAACTCACTGCGGGCTACCTGTTATTCTCTAGAAAACCACCCTGAATCCCTCGATTAGATTCCAGATTGTAACTCAATCCGGGGTATCTGTTATTCGTATATAAACCACCCTGAACCCCTTGATTAGATTCCAGATTGTAACTCACTCCGGGGTATCTGGTATTCTGCATATTAACCACCCTGAACCCCTCGATTCGATTCAAGGCTGTAACTCACTCCGGGCTATCTGTTATTCTGTATATTAATCACCCTGAACCCATTGATTTGATTTCCCTTCCTGACATGTTAAACTCATGTTTCCAACACAATCTAATCTCAATAATGATTAATGTATCACTGGTCCTCCTATCTGCTGGAACTACCATCATGTTAACTTTCTGATGTTAACATACATGATTACCTGTAGCAGTGAGTCGCAGGTAGACAGAGTGGTGCTGAACACATTTGGCACATTTGCCTTAATCAGTCAGAGCATTGAGTATAGGAGTTGTGGTGGTATGTTGCATCTCTCCAGGATGTTGGTGAGGCCGCTTTAAGAATACTGCGCACAACTCGGATTTCTGCAGATATGACTTACACGGATGTTCCAGGACTGGAGGTTTGAGCTATAGGGAGAGGCTGATGACGTTGAGGTGATTCCCCGTGGAGTGTCAGAGATTGAGAGGCAAAATTATAGAGGTATATAAAATCATCAGGGACATGGATATTCTGAACAGCCATGTTCTGCTCCCAAGGATAGGGGAGTCCAGAACAAGACAGCATAGGTTGGAGGGGAGAGGGCGAATGATTTAGAAGGGACGAGAAGGTAAATATTTCACACAGAGAGTGGTGTGTGTACAGAAAGTGCAGTCAGAGGAAGTGGTCAAGGCGGGTACAATCACAGGAGGAATATTGGCCAAATGCTGGCAAATGGGGCTAAATCAGATTTGATATCTGATCGGAGAGAACAGATTGGACTAATGGGTCTGTTTCCATTCTGCATGACTCTCTGCTTCTATAAGAGGGATGACGAATAATTCTGAAAGGACCTTTCAAGTCGGAATTCTCTTCAGTGGAAGGTTATCGTATCTCTATGTTCACATTGATTGAAAGCTGTGTTAGTTAACTATTTGACAAAGAAGTGAGTCATGCAGAATGGGACATAGACAGGAAAGTGGGGCTGAGACCACAATCTGATCAGCTACAATTTTAGTGCCTGGTGGAGAAGGCTCAAAGTATCTAATGACCCACTCCTGCTCCTCAGTCCCATGTTCCTGTGTTTCATTCAGCCCGTCAAACCTGCTAGACAGGTGCAGTTGGAGGCTACCTACTCCTGTAACCTGGTGCACAGAAACACAGGAGACCATTCAGCCCCTCAGTACTGTCCCACGCGGTTTGAAGTGAATTGGGAATGTAATTGGAAAACCCAGGCTGGGTATGAAAGAGGCCCCTCATCTCTCTTCACAGAGCTTCCCCTCTCTGCAACTTGTGCTTCATTTGTTGGTCATGTTGTACACCCAGATTCAGTGTGAATACTGCCCCCATACCTGACTCAGGGATGGCTCACAAAATCCTCTGGTCTCCCTTTCTGCAACATTCAATAACAGAACATTCATGAAAATAACACCCACTAACTTTCCAATAACAGAATGGGAGAATATCAGAAACAGGGGCATGTTATTCACCCCCCAAGCCTGCCTTGCCCTTCACTAAGATCATGACTGATCTGCTCTTCGTCTCAAATCCTCTTTCATATCCAATTCTTCATAGCCCTCCACTCTCTGACAGGTAAATTTCCATCTTCCTCCTCTTCAAATACGTTCAGTCTTCTCGCTCCTCGAACACTCTTGAGAAGAGAAATCCTGACATTCAATCCCACCTGTTTGAAGAAATCACTTGCTGCTCCTATAACATGGCCTATTGATGTGAACAAAAGAGGTTGAGACAAGGGTTCAGGTAAAAATGACTGGCCCCGATATCAAGGCAGTGATTAACTTCTGTTGACATAAAGGACCTTAACAAAACTGAACTTAATGGGAATCAGAGTAACCTCTCCAGTGTTTGGAGTCAAACATGGCACAAAGGAAGATGGTCATCATCTCAGTCCTGGGTCACCTCTGTGGGAGATCCTCAGGGTAGCTTCCCCTTCACAAACATCTTCAGCTGCTTCATCAATGTCTCCCCGTCCCCACCCTCCCCACCATAAGATCAGAAGTGGGGATGGTCGCTGAAGATTCTACAATGTTCAGAACATTTTGTCCCCCGTCACCTCCTGAACTGGTCTTTGTCCATGTGTAGCAGGATCCAGACTCCATTGAGCCTTGTGCTGTTAAAGTGTCCGTAACATTCATGTGACAGCACTTCCTGACACTGCACATTGCCACAGTAAAATAAGAATTCATTCAGCACCTCGCGCTGGATTCACAGGAATATGAGGCAGCCATTCAGCCCATTGACACTATTGAAGAAGAACAGGGACAGCCCATTCATTGCCTCCAGCCTATTACTCAGGAAGGGAAGGAGTCTAGTGTGATGGGCCACACCAGAGCCCCTCAAAAATATTTGAAGGCCGTAACGTAGATTCTAATGTTTTTGTATTTTAAAGGAAATGTAAAGTGTCTGTTCCAGATGCAATGTGACTGGTCAAACTATTCGGTGTGAAGAAAAACACTATCTACTTAAACACGAAAGAGAAAATGAAACCAAAGAAAGAGGAATTTAGAATAACGCAATTCTATTGGACAAGTTAACAGAACAATAGATCTAGGAACTATTACTAATGAACTGTTCCAATATCGGGAAATCCCATAAACACAGCCCTTGGCAAAAAGAAATATTCAGACACAGATTGTCACAAACATTTCTCCAATCGAGGAATTAAAAACAGCACCAAGAGAAATTTCAGAGAGTGTTGCAACCAGGAAAAAATCACGGAATCTTCCAACTCTGTGACTCTGTGGAGACCCCAAAAATATCTGATGTCATTGAGAAACCAAAACCCAGTGATCCTAATCTGTGAGAGCTGGTCACACCCATTCAGGCTGCATTAAAATAAACACAAGGCCTCCCTAGCTGTTTACTCAAGTGGTCTAAATAGCCAGCTTGTTAGCAATCGTTCAATCTCTCTTAAAATATTCCAGGACAAATTAACCTCTTAAAGCTGCGGCATTGTCACACTAGTCATGACAATGAGCTTTCAAACAGGAACCAGGGGAAACCAGTCAGGCCCTTGGCCCTGTCCAATCGGACGAGGTTGAAGCCAATCACTCCCTTGAGTCAATTACACAGGAACAGCAGAAGGCCATTCCCACCTCAATGCACTTACACGGGCGCAGAATGAGGTAATTGTTGCTGATTCGTGATGAATGTCTTATGCCCAAAGCGTCGATTCTCCTGGTCCTCGGATGCTGCCTGACCCACTGTGCTTTTCCAGCAATTGATGCTCTACTCTGATCTCCAGCATTGGCAGTCCTCACTGTCTCCTAATTGATGCTCTAACATGATGAACAAGTGGGGCAGAGGCTGCACAGACTGTCTGTTCCACGTTGTTCCTCTTGGCTCCGTTGTTTATGATACACATGTGGGACTTTAACGTGGTTTTCTAGTGGTGAGCAGGGAAGCCATATGTCTTGTGTGAAGTCTCAAGAAGGCATCTTCCACCTCCAAGAAGTCAGCCTGGTGTTCTCTATGTAGGGCGGAAGCTGGTGGGAATTGGTACCTGTTTCAGATGGAAGGTATTGTGGCTGCTGTTGGGGATTGTGAGCAAACTGACGTTCAGTACAGGGTTCACACACCGACTGCACAATAACGTGGGGAGAGTTAATTTAGGCATATAAACTATTAGGATAGTCACGTGAAACTGATAAATGGACTCTCTAAGTTCAAATAATGCTAGTCTTGTTCATGTTGGTCTTGTCTACTGCATGCCCTGTTCAGTGTAACCTTTATGTCTTACTCTGTCCAAGTCTATTTCCACCCTATGATCTGTCTGGCCATGCTTACTATGATCTGTCTCCACTGCTCATAAACAAAGTGTTTCCCTGTACTGAGATACATGTGGCAATCAAACAAACCAATCATTCCTGGGTAAAGTATACAATTTCTCTCCCTGTCACTCTCTGTTTTGGAAAAGAGTGATCGCTGCCACTCCTCGTGTTTCAGCATCACCATTTCCTCGTCTCTCACAGCTCTACACACGAAACACTCAGCTTATACACTCTATTCTCATGTTTCCATCACCAGTGTCTGTGGTAAGGGAATCATTCCTTACAAAGGACATCAAATCTGTAGAGAGTGCCCCAAATGCTCTCTCAGCAAGGCTCTACAACAGCCGGAAGATGGCTTTACTTATGTACTTGAATCATCTTACTATGAAGGACAGCATACTATTGACTGCACCCATTACTTTCACCGGGTTTGATTCAGAGCAGCCAGCATAGACTTGTGAGTGGGAGATCATGCTTCCCAAATTTCTTAGAGTCCTTTGATGAAGTTACCAGGACGTTTGATGAGGTTAGAGTGATAGACGTAGTCTCGATGGATTTCAGAAAGGCCTTTGATTAGGTTCCACATGGCAGGCTGCTCAGGAAGGTTACATCTCGTAGAATGCGGCGGGAACTGGCCAATTGGATACACAGTTGGCTTGACGGTAGGAAGCAAAGAGTTTAGTGGAAGGATGTTTGTCAGACCGGAGGCTTGGTCCATTACTGTTTGTTATCTATGATTTGGTTGAGAATGTACAAGGTATGATTAGTAAGTTTGCAGATGACATTAAAGTAATTGGGAGCATAATCAGTGAGGAAGTTTATCAGAAATTGCAGCAGGACCTTAATCAGGTG
The DNA here is from genome assembly GCF_047496795.1 of Chiloscyllium punctatum. Lineage (NCBI taxonomy): Eukaryota > Metazoa > Chordata > Chondrichthyes > Orectolobiformes > Hemiscylliidae > Chiloscyllium > Chiloscyllium punctatum. The sequence goes on along the minus strand of NC_092790.1, from coordinate 38,051,087 downwards.
GGAAATGAGCCGAGAAATGGCAAATGGAATTTAATATAGAAGCGTGAGGTCTTGCATTTTGGAAACTCAAATCAAGGTAGGAGTTTCATGGTGAATGGGATGGTCTTAAGGGTGCAGTGGGTAGAGGGACTTTGGTGTTCAGGTGCACGGTTCTCTCAGAGTGGAGTCACAAGTAGACAGGGCAGTGAAGAAGGCTTTTGCCACATTGGCCTTCATGAGGCAGGATATTGCGTATAGAAGTTGGGACCTTATGTTGCAGTTACACAGGACTTTGGTAAGGCTGCACTTGGAGTATTGTGTTCAGTTTTGTCACCTTGTTATGGGCCGGATGTTATTAAATTATAAAGAGTGCAGAAGAAATTTACAAGGACATTGCCAGGACCCAATGGTCTGAGTTACAGGGAGAGATTGGACAAGCTAGGATATTTTCTTTAGCGTGTAAGAGACTGAGGGAGTCCTTATAGAGCTGTATAAAATCACGAGGGGTATGGATAGGGTTAATGTCTCAGTCTTTTGCCAAGGTGTAGAGAATCGAGGATGAGAGGGGATCGGTTTAAGGTTAAAGGGGAAGGAATACAAGGGAACCTGAGGGGCCACTTCTTTATACAGAGGGCTGGTACGTGGATGATATGCCAGCAGATGTGGTTGAGGGGGGTACATTAACAACATTTCAATGCATTTGGATAAATATGTGGATAGGAAAGGACTGGAAGGATATGACCCAACTGCAGGGAAATGGGGTGAGCGTGGATGGACATTTACAAGGTGGACTCGAACCCCTCTGTTAATTCAGCCCAAACACCCAGAAAAGCTCGCCTCACCTTGTAATCTGTTAAAATAAGAGCGACACAGATCTCCTACATTCCACTATTTAAACAAAAATTATGAAGTTAGTTTCTTAACTTTAATAGTGAACACTAAACAACAAGTATTCGCAAATACAAGCCCCTCTTTTCTTAGCCACTTACTATCTGACTCCAACTCTGTAAAAATATGCTGTTCCAACAACCCACATATGAAACATTAAAATCTCAAGACCCTACAGTTTCCATCTTCCCCGCTGTGTTCACTCTTCCAGCTGTTGATCTCCCTGGGTCATGTTTTTTCTGTTGCAAGTAGGTTTACATGAACATGTATCTTTGATAGAGAGTGTTTGGGATGGTCAGTTAGCACTCCTGCTCTACAGCAGTTACTCGGCTGTTGAATGGCAGCAGCTCTCCCTCCAGTGTTCAAAATGCTGGATTTATATACGCCCCATCATATAATAATTCTCATAATTTGATTGCTGTCCAGCTGTCCAAACAATAATATTCAAATTCTGTTGGTTTCTGGTATCCTAAACATTATTTAACCTCTTTGGTTGCATTTGGATGGCTGTCAAAACAGCAACCAAAACTCAGGTATCCATTTCTCAGCTCATGGTGACATGTGGAACAGTGTGACCTTTAGGTGGCATCTGTGGCTTTAATTTCTATTCAACAAAACCCGATCTGTCTTAAAGTGCCCATACATGTGTTTGGCTTCATAACATATTCCTGCTTCAGAAAGTAAAATGAACAAGCAGAATGAAAAGTTGGCTACATTTCTTTTCCTCTAATTCTTCATCCCAATTATATGAAATACAAAAGTATTAATCTCAGTTATATCATTCATATTAATTCTGCACACCAATACAACACTGGAATAAGTCAAATCTTATCTGCACTGCTTTCCTTTAAATCCGCGAAAACCCATCTGCTATCACATTGTCGGAGCCGCAGCATGTACATTTTGTGAGTTTAAAGTTGGTAAGGTAAGACTCCAATGAAATAGTCTGATATTCTGGTCTTTAAATATTCCAAAAAATGCGAGAGATTTGTCGTTGTCCACAACCATCTCTGACAATTTGTTTGTCATATACACATTAAAATATTGTCAGGCCAGTGTGGAACATAATCATTCTTTTTCAACAATGGAGATTTTGCATTTTTTTCTGGTGGATATTGAGTTTTTTCGACAAGTAGCCAATTAGCCATTCAATTCCATCATCCTCTTTCTGTATCAATACATCTCCGACCCCTATATCCCGAGCATCAAACACAATTTTCAAAGGTTTTAAAAATATTTGGTATGGCTAAAACTGGTGTGGTGATTAATCCTGCTTTAAAATTCTCAAATGCCTCCTGGCATTGTTCTGTCCACCACAATTCTGTGTTCTTCTTTACTAAGTCCATCAGTGGTGCCAATACGCTGCTGAAGTTTGGAACAAACTTCCGATAGAACCCAATCAGTTCCAAAAATCGAAGCACCTCTTTCTTCGAGGATGGTTGTGGAAATTCCTCAAAGCCCTTCGTTTTTGTGTTCCATGGGGTCAACCTTCGATGTCCAATGTAATGTCCCAAGAACGTCACCTCTGCCTTCGCGAATTCTGTTTTCTTTAAGTTTATTACCAAGTTTGCTTCTTGTAATCGTTCAACATGCTCTGCCAACTGTACCGTGTGAGCTTTCAATCACTTGCTAAAGGTCACTACATCATACAGGTCAACTACACAATTTGTTCATCTGACCATAACTCTGTTCCTGAGTCACTAAACCTGGCATAGTAGGGAATTGCTATCACTGGTGACAATACTAATACGTCATCCCCACAGGAAATTGTCAAAATTTCAGAGGTTTTATCTGCCACGTGCTTCATTCTTTGCTGTGCCCTTCAAGTGCTGTTTAGCGAACTCACCTACTCCATCTAATCTCTCCCTCACCTCACATACATAATCCAAGTGTGAGATCTCTGACTTCGGTCCTGTCAATTTATATTCAATTAATTCCAAAGGACCTCTCACTTCAAATATGAACTCAATGGAAGCAAACTGAGTAGATTTATTTGGGCAAATAATTTTTGTCTAATGGCAAACAATTCAATGAGACACCTTCATTCCAATCATTCCGGTAATCCTGAAAGTACACTGTTAATATGGTCTTCAGCGTCTGATGTTAACTTTCCAAGGCTCCCTGGGATTCAGGATGGGACGCCCTTGATTTAAAATGCTGTATGCCTAAACTATCCATGACTTCCTTAAACAGCTGAGCGGTAAAATGAGACCTTGGTCTGACTGAATCTCTCTGCGGAGCCCACAGTGAGTAAAGAAAGCTACCAACTCCTCCACCTCCCTTTTTATCTTAACACTCCATAATAGAATTGCTTCTGGAAATCTGGTAGACACATCCATTATGGCTAGCAAATATTAGTTTCCAATTTTTTTTAGATAGGGGAGCTACACAACTCATCATAACCTACGTGAAATGTTCTTCGAATGCAGGAATTGGTAACAAAGGTGCTGGCTTTATTACTGCCTGTGACGCACCTACTATTTAGAATGTTTGACATGTACGTCAAAAAATAACCACGTCCGTGTGCATTACAGGCCACTAGAAATGCCTCTGTACCTTAACCTGATTCTTCTGTACACCTAGGTGACCCCCTGCAGTTATTTTATGTGCTACCCGTAACACTGTACGCTACCTCGGAAACAATCTGGTGCACTTCGGCCCATTTCCCTTCTGCACTAACCTATCGGGGTCTCCATTTTAATTTTAGCATTCTATCTTTAAGTTAATAACGTTCGACAATATATTCTGATTCCTTTTCTGTGTGTGTGTATGTGTATGTGTGTGTGAATGTGTGTGTATATATCTGTTATAAGTCCATGAGCCTTTCTGGACTAAACCCCTCTGCCTGATCCTCTGCCTGTTCAGGTTTTTCCTGCACCGTGACATCAAACAGGGGGTCAGTTCATCGAGCATCAACTCCTTTGTCTTTTTATTACGGTTTTCCTTCCTGCTGTAACTTATGACAGTGGAATCTTGTTACTATACAGTCTGGAAAAATACTGGGTATTTTTCTTTAAACTCCCCAATTCCCTAGTTTTCCTTTTGCCTTCTCCAACACAAGGGGTGCCACTCCCACCTTGGATCCTGTTAAATCGTTCACAAGAATGAACTATATTCCTGGAAATGACAGTCTGTTACTCACTGTCTCTGTTACTGCCCCAACCTTGAATTGGCATTCCATCCTGATGTTACACAAGGGAATACTTAATTTCTAACCCCATTCCACAAATTGTCACAATCTTGATTAATATGACAGAAAGAGTGAAAATACTTTCATCTCTCACTATTCGAGGCCGAGAGAAAGTGAGGGCTGCAGATGCTGGAGGTGAGAGTTGAAAAGTGTGGGGCTGGAAAAGCATAGCCAACCAGGCAGCATCTGAGGGGCAGAAGAGTTGACGTTTCAGGCATAAATTCTTCATCAGGAAAGTGGGAGGTGGGGTAAGGGAGGGGGAAGGGGGCCGAGAAATAAATAGGAGAGTGGGAGTGGAGCTGGGTGTAAGATAGCTTGGAAGGCGGTAGGTAGACGCAGGTGGGGTGTGATGGTGATAGGTCGGAGAGGAGGGTGTTGGGGATAGGTGGTAGGACAACGAGAACCCTCAAACTAGAACCATCATCAACGTTGACTTCACCAAATTCCAAATCTCCCCTCCACCAACCTCTCCCATATCCAACCGTTCAACCTAGCACTGGCCTCTTGAACTGCCCTAACTGGCCATCTTCCTTCCCACCTACCGACTCCACCCTCCAAACCGATATATCACTATTACTCCAACCTACATCTTCTTATCGCCTTCCCAGTGACCCTCCCACCAGCCCAGCTACTACCCTCGTATTTATCTTTCAGCCCCCTTGTCTCCGCCCCCCCCCAAATTCCTGACGATGGGTTTCTGCCTGATATTCAATTGTCTTGCTGTCTGGATGCTGCCTGATCTTTTGTGCTTTTCCAGCGTCTCTCTTCTCAACTATTAGAGACTGAGCAGATCCCACATCTCACAAAATTATAACTTCTTGTCCTTCTCCCCCGATCTTTCTAAGTAAACTTTATCTACAGAGGTGAATTCTTTCAGAGATCAGGTACCGACTCCATACCCAGCCCCTGCCTCGGCTGTGCACTCTCCTGCAGCTCCTCGGCTCTACTTGGGGTCTCCTTTACCAGTTTCACTAATGCCACTGGCTTAGCCTCTTCTACTGCATCTTTCCCCAAAGTGCCTTCCTTCAACGACCATCACAGTGTGTCCCAGCTTACTTCAATGAAAACACCTTTTCCCAGTGCCCTCCTTAAACCATCAGCACTGTCATTTTCTGTGTTCCACTCCCTTATACTGAGAACACCTGAGGCCTTTCACCTCCTTTCAACCCCTTTGGGCTTCTTTTTTCACCTGTGGTAAACTATTGTGCGCTACTGTTTGCTTTGTAATGTGTGAACTTCCCTTCTCCCAATTTCTATCCCTCATTGCATGTAAATTCTCCCGGAAGCTAAATTTCATCTCATGCACCAATGCATATTTACCTGCCATTTCTGCCGCGCTTCTCGCTTCTTGAACTTTCTGTTCGTGCACATGAATTCTTACCATCTCTGGAAGTGAGTCTTTAAACATCTCCAGCATAATAATCTCCCTTCGAGCCTCACAGGTCTTATCTATTTTTAAGTCCAGCACACAACTATCAAAATGACTGCAGTTAATTCTTTCAGACTTAACATAAGTCTGACCTGGTTCCGTCTCTATTTTTATGAACCTCTGTCTACATTCTTCTGGTACCAATTCATAGCCAATCAAAATAGCCAATTTGACACCTGCATAATCTCTTGATCCCTCATATGACAGCGCTGTACATACCTCACCAGCTGTGCCCACCAGCTTAGTCTGAACGAGCATTCCCCACAAGTTCACTGGACACGTCATCTGCCGAGTCATTTTTTTCAAATGAAATAAAAAAAAGTTTTGACATTTTTCTCACCGAAATATGGCAAGGTACTAATATATTTGTATACATCCCGACGTTCTCCCTTCATCTCCATCCTGTTAATTCAACTTTCTTGTCTAATTCCCAACTTCTGAATCTCAAATTCTCTCTCTCTTTCTTTTTCCTCTCCTCTTTTTTTCTCTCTCTGTTTCCGTCTCTTTCTTTATCTTCTAACTTCAGTTGCCATATTTGCAATTTAAGTTTTTTCTAACTCGACTGCACTTGTCTGTTTCTTTGATACATCAAATTGCTTGACCAAATCCATTACAATTTCAGCTTTCCTTTTGTCCCTGGTTAAACCCAATTCCAACCTATTTGCTAATTCTAAAAAATGTCCTGCTTCTGTCTTTCTAAACTTTCTTGGCAAATTTGGGAACCTCTTTAGTAATTTTAAAAGCCTTTTCCCTCACTTTTAATTTAAACAACCACCAGTAAACAAAATTAAACAGATTTTCAGACCGGTTTTATTTGAAGATCTAGGTCACTAATTGCAACGTGTTGGAATTTGCTGGGACATTTTGTACCTGAAATCTGTTCAAATCTGTCCCAGTCCATTACGGCATGGCCCCAAACTGTGGAGACATCTATGTCGAGCACTTCTGTTAATTAAAACCACAAACCCAAGAAAGCTCACCTCACCTCGTAATCTGTTAATACATGAGTGACAAAGAACTCCCAAATTCCACTAATAAAAGAAAAATAACAGTTTGTATGTATGCAAGTTAGCTCGCTGTGCTTGAAGGTTTGTTTTCTGATGATTCGACACTATGACTAGGTAACATCATCAGTGAGAGTCTCTGCTGAAGTGCTGGTGGTATGTTGCGCCTCTCTATTTATAGGTCTTGGGTTCTTAAGATGGGTGATGTCATTTCCAGTTCTTTTGTTTTACAAGAGAAGGTAGATAGGATCTAAATTGATGCGTTTATTGATGGACTTCTGGTCAGAATGCCTTTCCTCTCAGAATGTCCTTGCGTGTCTTAGTATATGTGTACTTTGTCTCAGTCAAAGTGGTGCCCTTCTTTGTCTGTATGTATGGAACATAGTGATAGTGCGTCCTGTCTTTTGGTGGCTAGTTGGTGTTCGTGTATCCGCGTAACACAACAACAGGACAGTTTCAATGGTGGAACAATGATTTTATATGCACTGTTTAATCAATGTGTGTGTGCAGATAAGTAACATTTTTCATATGTGCACAACACATTCTAAATGAATAACGGAGACACAGTTAACAAAAAGTGATGCATATGATGTAAAGAATTTATAAAACATTAAAACATCATTTGATTCTCATCTAAAATGATATGTTCCCTTTCTCTCAACGATCCCTCCTTTTCTGGAATTCTCCACTCCAATCTCTCCTTCTTATCAGGATGTGTTATAAATGCTTGCTTCTGGTGTCCCAACTTATTTCAGTTAATCCCCTTTCTACCAGAATTCAATATGTTGGCCTGTTGGATATTTTCCAAAGCTAGTGTCTGTCATATTATTGGAAATAAAAATTCTGGCATCAGAGCCAGCATTTGAACACATTGCTCTGTTGTCCATGCACTATACAAAGGACCACAGCGCACAGGAATTGCCAAAACATTGAGGGATATGCATCTACTTCTTTCGATGATCTAGTTTTCTCATTATTCACATTTCCTCATCTATGTTGTCTCGCTCTTTCTCTCTTTGTATCTAGTTAAGAAATTTACCAATTATTCTTTGCGTCTCTTCTCTCAAAGCTCCTTCTTTCGGTTTATATCTATTGCTCTCTTCTTGATGTAATGTGATTATAAATGTGCAATGTAACTTCAAAGGCATGGGGGAGGAGCTGGCCAGAGTTAATTGGAAGGGGAGCCGAGCAGGGCAGACCATGGAACAGCAAAAGCAGGAATTTCTGGGGATATTTCGGAGGATATCAGAAATTCGTCCCAAAGGAGATGAAACATACTCATGGCAGGACAAGGCAACCATGAGTAATAAGGCATCAAACCAAAAAAAGAAACATACAATGTGGTGAAGATGATTGGGAATCCAGAGAATTCATTGGCTCTGAAACTCCATACGGCTGGCATCACTGACACAACAGAGCTCTTAATCATGGTCAGGGAGAGAAACAGAGGAAACTCATTCACTTTAAACACAGAAAATGGTATTACTCAAGAAAAAAGATTCAGATGAATTAAACAATTGATTAAAATCAGTTAATTGTTTTGCAGAATGTGTCAGATTGAAAGCATGACCCGGGAAGAGACCCTCAGCAGAATGAGAATATGAAAATGGAAGTGTTACCACATCAGAAACCAGAGTAGGTCACTGAGTACATGACTGATGGGTGAATGGGTCTCGATGTGAACTAAGGGACAGACAGCAGAATTGCATTGCAGATATTGCAGCTCAAAACTGCGTATTTATGTAGTGCTGTAGACTACAGCAGGAGAAGCAAAACAGCATTCAACCACAACCTGTAACTTTTAGCCTCGAATAATTTCCTCAGTCTGCCATTACCATCAATACGATCTATATTTCAGTAACGACTGTGGGTGAACATGACTGGGTCAGAACCACGTGAACCTAAACCTGACATGAACCCATTAAAGCTACCACATTTGACCAACAGATCTGATCGAAGCTCCGCAATCCTGTCACATTCTGTCATAAATGGTGATGGATGATTAAACAAATGACTGGAGCAAAGGGCTCCACAAATATCCCCATCCTCAGTAATCGAACAGCTCTGTCCATCAGTGTAAAAGACCAGGATGTGGTATCTGCACCACCCTCAGCCAGAAGTGTGGAGTTGATGATCCACCTCACCCTCGCCATGATACCCACAGAATCACAGATGCCCGTCTTCAACCAATTCAATTTGCTGTTCGTGACATGAAAAAACAGCTGAACACAGTACGTACGAAAAAGGCAATGGTCCCTGACCCCATTCCTGTAATAGGACTGAAGACTTGTGCTGCACAACAAGCCGTGTCCCTGGGGAAACTGTTTCATTCCAGCTCCAACTCTGACATCTCCCTGGTAATGTGGAAAATTACTCAACTATGTCCAGTTCCTAAGAGGATTATAATTACAATCTGACCAGTTACCTCCCCCTCAGACCCACCTCGACAGTCAAATTGGTGGGAGTTCTTTTTGACAGAGTTATCAAACAGCACAGAAATAACCTGCTCAGTATGATTTCAGATAGGTCCCCATGTAGAGATGGTGCAGCTGTGGAAAGGTCACTGGATTACTAATCCAGACCAGGCTAATGCACTGGCAGCTGGTGGAAGTTAAACACAATTGACAAAATATTAGGATGCAAAATCTGGTGTCCGTAAATAGTGACCTTGATTGTTCACACCAATTTGCTTCACAAATGTCCTTTTAGAAAATGAATCTCCCGTGCTTTCCTGGTCTGGCCTAAACGTGACTGCAGACACACAGACATGTGATAAACTCTTCAATGGTCTCTGAATCCGCCAAACAAGACATTCTATTGTATCAAACTGTTCCGAGGTCTAAAGGATAAAACCAGACAGCACACCGGCCCCAGCCTCAGTATCAGAATAATTGAATGAGAAACACAGTCATGTTGACCCTGCAGAGACCTCCTTCCTAACATCTGAGAGCTTGTGACAACATTTACAGACTACATAGAAACATCGGGAATGGAGTAGGTCATACAACACATTGAGCCTTCCCCATTCCAGTTCATGTTCAAATATGTACACAATGCACTTTTTCCACACACTGTACACATCCCTTAATGTGAATTACTGTAGGAAGCTATAAAGTAGGAAGTGCAGTAGTCCATTTGGTCTGTCGAGTTTGCTACCCAATTCAATATAATGATATCTTGCCCTTTATTTCCATATCGTTCTCCTTCTCTCCCACCATTCCTTTACTATCTCTAATTCCTTATTTATATTCAGTGTCTTGGCTTCCATGTTCGAGCGCATTCCCCACGTTCACCAGTCGCTGAATGCAGACATTTATTGTCATCTCATTGCAGAATGGTCTGTCTGTACCTAATACTGTGGGCCCTTGTTTTAGACACCACAGCCAGGGGAATTATAATCCCTGCTTCCAATCCATCTCACCCTGTCAGATCTTTATATATCTCACTGAGATCTCCACCCATTTTCCTAAACCCCATGGAATACAGTCCCAGTCGCCCCAAACTCTGCTCCCACAACAAGCCTGTCATCCTAGAGATCGGTCTGGTCATCCTTCACTGCTCTCCCTCAATGTCAGGTTTGTCCGTTATTATGTACTGAGACCAAATCTGCACAGAATACTGCACAGTGTTTGAGATAGGGTCTCACCAAAGCTCTCTACAGCTGCAGTAAGACACGCTTACTCCTGGACTCAAATCCCCCTGAAATGAAGGTCAGCACATCATTGATCTTCCTATCTGGTTCTTGCTCCTGCAATATTGCTTTCAGTGACTGGTCTACAGGGAGATCCAGATCCTTTGCAATGTTACAGCTCCCCACTTGGTAGGTCTATGTACTCTGGGCAGCGTGTGAATGCCAATCCCAGTGTTGCCTTGTGGGTTCAGACCTCACTGTGCTGCAGGGACCTCAGAGGGGCGCGCAGAAGGAAACAACAAAAAGGCCCATACGTCGCTTTTCAGATCAACATGTTTCAAACAATCCTTTTTCAAACGAAAAGCTGCCAATCTCTTGTTCCAACCAAAGGGCACACTGTCACCTCAACCCACCTTGCTCTCCATCTGCCACATATTCGCCCATTCACTCCACTTGTCTTAGTCACCTTGAAGCTTTTTTACAACCTCCTCACCCACTCGCAATCCAACATCCTTTAGTTCTATCAGCAGGTTGGGATATATTGTGTTTGATTCCTGCAACCAAATGTTTAATGGGTATTGTGAACAACTGGGACCTGAGCACCGATCTCTGTGATATCCCAGAAAATTCCTCTGTTATTCTTTTTAAAAATGATATTTATTTCCTGAATCTGGGTGTGACTGGCTGGGCCAGCATTTATTGCCTGTCCCTGGTTGCCCCTTGAGAAGGTGGTGGTGAGCTGCCTTGTTGAACCGCTGCAGTCCACTGTGGATTCAGTGACAGTAACACCATTGAATGCCAAGGGGCAGGTTAGATTGTATTTTAGTCGTGATGTTCACGGTCTGGCATTTGTGTGACGTGAATATTACTTGCCACTTGTCAGCCTGGATACTGTCCAGGTCTTGTATTTGAACATGGACTGCTTCAGTATCTGAGGAGCGACAAATGTTGCAGAAGATTGTGCAATCATTGGCAAACATCTCCACTTCTGACCTTAAAATGGAGGGAAGGTCATTGATGAAGCAGCCCTGAAGATGTTTGGGCCTAGGCCACTGCCCGAGGGACTCCGACAGATTTATCCTGGAGCTGAGTTGACTGAACTTTATCAACCATGACCATCTTCCTACGTATCAGGTATGATTCTAACCAGCGGGGAGTTTGCCCCTGATACCCATTGATTCCAGTGTTGCTAAGACCCCTTGATACCTCACTTGGGCGAAGGCAGCCTTTATTTAAAGGGATATCGTTCTCACCCCACCTCTGGAATTCAGCTCTTTTGTCCATGTTTGAACCACGGTAATGAGGTCAGGAGCTGAGTGGCCCTGGTGGAGCCCAAACTGGGCGTCATTGATCAGGGTATTGTTGAGCAGGTGCTGCTTGAAAGCACTGAGACCTTCCACCACTTTACTGATGATCGAGAGTAGACTGATGGGGTGGTATTGGCCGGATTGGATTTGGTCTGTTTTTTATATACAGGAGATACATGGGGTAATTTTCCATGTAATCGGGGAAATGTTGTTGTAACGGTATTGGAACAGCTTGGTGAGGGCAGTGACAAGGCCTGGAGAACAACTTTTCAGTACTATTGCCAGAATGTTGTCAGGTTATGTACCCTCTGAGGTATCCAGTGTCTCCAACTGAATCTGGATATCTTGTGGAGTGAATCAAATTGGCTGATGACCGGTAACTGAATGGTTGAGGGCCATTGGAGGAGGCCGAGATGGATCATCCACTCAGCACTTCTGACTGAAGATTGTTGCGAATGCATGAACGTTATCTTTTGCACTGAAGTGCTGGGCTCTTCCATCATTAAGGATGGGGATACTTGTGGAATGTCCTCCTCCGATGACTTGTTTAATTGTCCATAATTATTCTCTACTAGAAGTAGAAGGACTGCAGAGCTAAGATCTGCACCGTTGCTTGTGGGATCACTTAGCTCTGTCTATGACGAACTGCTTATGCTATTTGGCACGCAGGTAGTCCTGGTTGGTGACTTCATCAGGCAGACACCTCATTTTCAGGTATTCCCAGTGCTGCTCCTGCCCTCCTGCACACTCCATTGAATCAAGGTTGATCCTCTGGCTTGATGGTAATTGTTGTGAGGAGGATATGCTAGGCCATGAGGTTGTGCTGGAGCACAATTCTGCTGCTATTGATGACCCACAACATATTATCGAAACCCAGACTTGAGCTGCTAGATCTGTTCAAAGTCTGTCCTATTTAGCATGGTGACAGTGCCACCTAAAATGGTGGAGGTTATTCTCAATATGCAAGTGTGACTTTATCTCCACAATGACTATGCAGTGGTCACTTTTACACGATACTGTCATGGACAGATACTTCTGCAGCTGGCAGATTAGTAAGGCTGTGGTCAAATATGGCTTTTCCCTCTTGTGGGTTCCTTCACCACCTGCCGCAGACCGAGTCGAGAAGTTATATCCTTTCGGACCCAACCAGCTCAATCAGTAATGCTGCTGTGAACCACTCTTTTTGTGGACATTGACGTCCCTAACCCAGAGTACATTTTGTGCCTTTGCCACCCTCAGAGCTTCCTCCAAGTGTTGGTCAGCTTGGAGGAGTACTGACTCATCAGTTGGAAGAGGCTGGTGCATGGTAATCAGCAGGAGGTTGCCTTTCCCATGTGTAAACTAACGCCATGAGAGTTCATGGGATACAGAGTCACTGTTGAGGACTCCCAGAACAATTCCCTTCAAACTGTATCCCACGGTGCCACCACTTCTGCTTTGTCTGTCCTGCTGGTGAGAGAGGAGATATCCGGGGAAGGTGATGGGGTGTCAGGGGTATAGTCATACTCACAGAATCAGACCTTAAATACAATGTCAGGCTGTTGCTTCACAAGTCTGTTTATTTCTATTCACTGTCTCCTGCCAGCTGTCCCATTCTAGAAGGATGGCCATATATTCACCCCAATCCACTAAGATTTGATTTTGCAAACTAGGCTTGGAGCTTTACCAAAATCTTTCTGAAAATCCACATGTTTTTCATCCATTGCTTCTCTTTCATTTGTCTCCCAGTCTGTTTCTCAAACATAATTCCCATTTCATAAATCTATGTTAGTGTTGTCTATGACCATTATTTTCAGTCCCAATAATTACTTACTATGTTCTATGTTCCATGTACTATTTCGTTTTCCACGCCAGACTTGGTTTTCTTGCTATTGTCTGTGTACTGTGAAGACAGAACTGAAGCAGTGGATTCATAGTTTTGCCATTTCCCTGTTTCCCATTCTCCATTCTCTGGTTTCAAACTGGAAAAAACCTCCACTTCTTTTTCATACTTCTCACATTGACATAATTTGACAAGCTATAACAGTTCACTCTTATAACCTTTGTGAACATTATCTTCAGAAACCCATCAATTCTTGTGTAAAGCGGCTCAATCATTGACCTTCCACATCATATACTCACAGGAGCATAGTCTCTGTGCCAACAGAAATACAGCACGATCTATATTAGTCCCACATTCCGACAAAAGGCTGATAGCCTGGAATGTTATGGCACTTCCAAGTGCTTGGCCAAGTACTTTTAACAGTTGAGAGGTTAACCTTGATAACTCCCCTCTCAGAAAGTACTTTCCAGACCCCAACACCCTCTGGGTGAAGAAAACGTCATCTTTAAATCCTCTCTGAACCTCAAACCCTTCACTTTAAAAGTGTGCTCCCTTGTTCTTGATCCTCTGTATAAAAGGAACAGTTGTTGTCTGTCCACTCTGTCGATGCCTCTTGTTAACTTATCCTTCTGAATCACATCCCCCCTCAGCCTCTCTGTCAAAAGTAAACAACCTGAGCTTATCCAGCCTCTCTCCATAGCTGATATGCTCCATTCCAGGGAACATCCTGGTGAATCTCCTCTGCAACCCCCTCCAGTACAATCACATCCTTCCTTATAATGAGGCTCCCAGACCGATATACAGTACTCCATCATGGACTAAACCAAGCCCTGTATAATACTTATAAACTACTCCCTGATTAAAAAACGTTCCACCCAAGGTTAAATTCTTAACTAGTCCATTATCCTGTTCAGTCACATTCAGGGATGTGTGGAGAAACACCCTCTGAGCTCCCTAGTGTGCTGCCAATCATTGTGTACACCCCATGTCTGGTTCCTCCTTCCAAAGTACATCACCTCATATTTATCAGGATCACATTCCATCTGCCATTGATCTGCCCATCTGATCATTCCACTTGTATTTTCCTGTAAAATCAGAACTTCCTCCTCACTGCCAACCACCCGGCCAATCTTTGTGTCAAACACAAACTTGCTTATCACATCTCCCACCCTCCACCCACTCCCCCTCCAGATTCACATCTATACCATTTATGAATGCTACAAACAATAAGGGACACAGCACTGATCCCTGTGGTACACCAGGGGACACTGGTGTCCAGTCACACAAACAGCCTTCTCCCATCACCCTCTGCCTCTTGACACTATGACAATTTTCGCTGTAACTTTTCAAGTTATCCTTGATACTCTGAGATGTTACTTTATTTTTTACAGTTTCCCATGCGGAACTTTGTCAAAGGCATTGCATTAAAACTAAATAAGCGACCTCCTCAAACTAATTGAATCAACTCCATTAGTGTGACTTCACTCTGATAAAGTCATGATGATTATCCCTGATCAAGCCTTGACATTCTGATTGGAGTTCATTTTTTTCCTTCTCTATTTTCTCCAGTAGTTTGCCGAACAGTGATTTAATACTCGCTCGTCTATAGTTTCCTGGTCTATCTCTACCACCCTTACTGTGAAGTGCAATCATAATAGCTGTTCTCCAGTCCTCTGGCACCTCCCCTATTGTCAGATTCTAATTAAAATTTCCAGTCAGCGTATTTCCTCCCTTGACTCCAACAGCACCCAGACCTGCAGATTGGTCCAATTTTATACCAGACAAAGCCTCAAACCGCCGCTAGTATTTTACATCAATCTCTTTCCAAGAGCTTTCCAGTCCATCTTCTCGAATTCTGTACCTGCATCCTCCTTCTCCCAAGTAAAACAGCTGTGATGTTTACATGTCACAATCTATCAATGTTCTCAGGGTTGACACACTGATTGCCCCTTTGGTTTCTAATGGACACTAACTGATTATTCTGTTCTACTTGTCCGTGTAGAATATCCTGGGATTCTCCCTCATCTCTCCTGCTTGCACTTCTCCATGTCCCTCGGTTATTCTCTCCCCTCTATGTTTCTAAGTTTCAGTAAAATCACCTCTCATCTTTTGAAACTCGAGATCACAGGCTGAGTTTCCCCATCAGACAATCTTGCCATTTTAGGGATTAATCTGGAGAATACCATTTGCAGTTCGTCTGTAGTATATTCTATCTTAGATTGGGACTCCAAACGGTACACAATACTCTCAGTTTAGTCTCAGCAACACACTGTGCAGATGGCGCATAGCATTTTCTATATTTCAATTACATTCACATGAATGTAAACCTAATTTTTCGTTTCCTATTTGCTTGTGTTTAGATTACATTGCGTTACAGTGTGGAGACAGGCCCTTCGGCCCAACAAGTCCACACCAACCCACCGAAGCGCAACCCACCCATATCCCTACATTTACAACTTACCTAACACTACGGGCAATTTAGCATGGCCAATTCACCTGACCTGCACATCTTTGGACTGTGGGAGGAAACCGGAACACCCAGAGGAAACCCACGCAGACACAGGGAGAATGTGCAAACTCCACACCGTCAGTCACCTGAGGTGGGAGTTGAACCCGGGTCTCTGGCGCTGTGAGGTAGCAGTGCTAACCACTGTGCCACCGTGCCGCCCAATTCTTCCCAATTCCTTTCATTTTAACTTTTCTTATGATGTTAGTGGGAGAGTTCTTTAAAAAGATCCTCTTGAAAATCCAACTATACGTTATCTATTATCTCCTCATTGCCTACGTCCACAAGAATCATCTTCAAACCATTCCAAAAAATGTTTGCCACTTATGGTTTTCGTTTCATCGATGCATTATCATCCTCCCCAGTTTTCCCATTACCTTCTATATATCCAGTAACACGTTCTTTATAATCGAGCCCAACAGACACCCGACCACGGATGACAAGTTACTGGTCTGTAGTTCACCACTCTCCATCTTCATCCGTTCTTAAACTGTTGGATAATATTTGTAACCTTTGCCTTATCCAGATTGGCTAAATATCTTTCGGGAACGTATTGGAAAACAACGTGATAATCTACGATGCAATCAATACGTCTATTGCTGCTTCCTCTGAAATTCTTGTATGAAGTCCATCTGATCTGTCAGATTTATAAATACTCAATCCAGCTTTCTTTTAAAACATGACCTCAACACTGATAAGAATGATCTTAGACTTTACTTACGCCAGTCCCATGGTCACTTGGTATTTCTGGGAGAATTTCTGGATATTCTGCCTTGAAGATAGACACAAAGAAACTGTTTCTTTTCCCTGCGATTTCTCTGTTGTCTACAATAAATTATTCTGTCCGCACACTCACTGTTCCATATTTGACCTTGTTTTTATTTTTGTTTCATACACTGATGTACTTTTTTTTAGCAGTCTTTAAGTTTTTCTTTTGTTTTTATGCTTTTTCGCTTTTTGATTTTCTTTTCTTGGTCATCCGTTACTGGGTCCTATATTTCTCCGAATCCCCTGGCTTACTACGGTACTTGGCATTTTTCGAAGCTAATTCCTGTGATCTACTAGATAGTGGAAGGTGAGGCTGAAAGGGTTAGGTCGGGGAGGTGGGTGGATCAGATTGATCGGAAGGAAGATGAACACATAGGAATGTTCAAAAGGGGGGAGGATGCTGTGTTGGAAGATTGGACTGGGAAAAGGTGGAGTTAGGGTAAATGGGGAAACGGGTGAAACCTACATTAATCCCCTGTGGTTGGAGGGTCCCACGGTAGAAGGAGAACGGAATGGATTCCCTCACTATCTGTGTAATTCTCTATGTTTTTATAAGATCATCCTTTATCTTTGTAAACTCCAATGGCTACTGGATGAACCTGATCGTCCTTTCGTTATAAGCTAGCACGGTGGCACAGTGGGCGGCACGTTGGCACAGTGGTTAGCACTGCTGCCTCACAGCGCCAGAGACCCGGGTTCAATTCCCGCCTCAGGCGACTGACTGTGTGGAGTTTGCACGTTCTCCCCGTGTCTGCGTGGGTTTCCTCCGGGTGCTCCGGTTTCCTCCCACACTCCAAAGATGTGCAGGTCAGGTGAATTGGCCATGCTAAATTGCCCGTAGTGTTAGGTAAGGGGTAGATGTAGATGTAGGGGTATGGGTGGGTTACGCTTCGGCGGGGCGGTGTGGACTTGTTGGGCCGAAGGGCCTGTTTCCACACTGTAAGTAATCTAATTAAGTAATCTAATCTAATTAAGAACCTTTCTTCATACATGCTTCAGGTGGTTAGGGTTTGGCGATGGAGGAGGCCCAGGACTCTCACGTCCTTGGCAGAGTGGAAAGGGGAGTTAAAGTGTTCAGCCACAAGTCGGTGGAGTTGGTCAAAGTGGCTATCCCAGATATGTTCTCTGAAATGATCCACCTGCCTTACCAATGTAGAGAAGACCACACTGGCTTTAATGTATGTAGTAGATGAGGCGTTCTGTCTCCCTTCATCACCTATCACTTTCAACCCCACCTTCATCTACCAATCGCATTCCTAGCAACCTCCCTCCTGCCACACCGCCTTCTCATTTATCTCTCAGCCCCCTTCATCATAAGCCTCATTCCTGATGAAGGGCTTATGCCCAAAACGTCAATTCTCCTGCTCCTAGTACGCTGCCTGACTGTGCTTTTCCAGCACCACACTTTTCGACTCTGATCTTCCAGCACCACACTCCTCGACTCTGATCTCCACCATCTGCAGTCCCCAATTTCTCCTCACACCTTCAGGACTTGCATGATTCAGATTTATAACAGTTACTTCAAATAAAACAAAAACTACCGTGTACTCAAACAGCATAAAAGAAAACCAATGCATTGTGGTCACTGTTCCCAAAAGGTCCCTTACAGCAAAGTTTTCAATTAGTTCTTTTGATCATTCAACATCAATTTCTAAATAACCTGATCTCAAGCTCAGTGCTCGACAAAATGTTAATGCCAGCTATCTAACATATGGTCATGAAATCCATTTTTCCCAACATTAGCATTCAGTTGGGTTAACACAGTTTAGATATAATGTCAACAGTACGTTATTACTGCAGTAGCCACAAATGTGTATATCTCATTTCCCGTTTTATAACATGTCCAGCATTTGTTTTGCAGCTTTCACTTTGATATATAACTCCCATCAATGTTTCCTTCTCCTTGCTATTTTTGCACTCCACCTTACTAGATTCTGGAGAATCTGAGCGATGTGGGATTTGGGGAGATTAATGGTAGAGATCATCTCGCCACATCATTTATGATCTTCTTAAGCATCATTGTGACATTTTCTCCAGATCTCCCGTTATGCTAGTGGAGTATAGAAGTACAAGGATCGTTCATAAATGCTGTGTATTTCCCCCTGAGAGCTGAGACTGCTCTAACCTGGGTGGGAACCTTACAACAGGCTGGTAAAGCATTGCTGCTGCTGTACAGTATCTTAGTGAGATCACATCTGGAGTCGTGTGTACAGATTTAGCCTCTTCAATGAAGAAAGGATGTTGTTATGTTGGAAGCAGCTCAGAGATGGATCCCTCAGCTGATTCCTGCAATGAAGGTGCTAGCTTATAACGAAAGGATGATCAGGTTCATCCAGTAGCCATTGGAGTTTACAAAGATAAAGGATGATCTTATAAAAACATAGAGAATTACACAGATAGTGAGGGAATCCATTCCGTTCTCCAACCTTTTTCCACAGGAACAACAGGAGGATATTCAGGCCTTCGAGCCTGTTACACCAGAATAGGACGACACTGTTCAGCCCCTCGAGCCCGATGTATATTTATAGGAGGAGGCCAATCAGCCCCTCGAATCTATAACACTCGACCCAGAGGAGGCCATGCTGCACCAGTATCCTGTTACACAGCAAAAGGATCAGTCCATTCAGCCTCCTCAAGTCCATAACATAGGAACTGGAAGAGGTCACACAGTGACTGGAGATTGTTACACTGGGATAACAGGAGGCCATTCAGACCCACTGAGTCTGTTGCAAGGGAAATGTGTTAGGATAAAAACTATCTGACACTTTTTTCATGAGAAAGGAGGAGGTAATTCAGACACGTGTCTGTTGTTTGGGAACAAGAGAAGACCAATCGCTCCCTTCGTCCCATCTCTGGGATCCATGAGGAAACCGTTCAGTATCTCCACCGATTATGGAGAAATATGAGAAGACCCATGAGCCCCTCAAAATGTTACACAGCAACGGGAAGATTCCATAATCCCCCACCCCTCTAACGCATCAACAGGAGGTGGTCATTCTGGCCTTGGAGATGACAACATGGGAACGCCAGAAAGACTTCATCCCATCGATTTTGCACACCAGCAGGATGATGAGTCCAGTCAGCCACACATACAGCTTATGCAGCAATTGGAGCACATCTCTTAAAACCCTTTTGCCCATCAAACAGGAATTCAAAGAAAATGTAAAGGTTTTAGAAAGGGAAGAACTTATAATAACTGAATACATTAGGGAGTAAAATGGAACAATAAAGTATTGTAATTTAAGGCAAATTATTAGAATCCATTGTTGAGGACATTTGCAAACGTAAACCACAATCCATTGGACTCAACGTGGTTTTACAAAAGATAAACTATGATTGAAGTGTTTTCTTGAGTTATTTAAAGATGTGACAAACAAGGTGGATAGTGGGAATACTGGAGATGGAATATACCTGGTCTTCGTGAAGGCATCGGATACGTCCCTTCTCCAAAGAGTGAGTGGTAAGATCAGACAGCATCGGTTTAGGAGTAATTTATTAGCTTGGATGGAGGATTGGTTAACCAACAAAATGCAGTCAGATGAATTAAATGTATCATTTTATATTGGAAAATGCAATTTGTTGGGTGCCATAGATTTCAGTTCTCATGCCTCAACCATTTGGGATCGATACTATTACTCGGTTGACGGGATTGAAAATACAATACCTACATTTTCAGATGACACTCACATTAGTGGGAAATTACTTCGGAATGATGATGCAAGAGATTTAAAAACTATATGAATAGGTTGGGTGAATGGGCAAACATTTGGCAATGAAAATTAAAGTGGATAAATATGGGGTTATTCAAGTTGGCCAGCCTAATAAAAAGGCAAATTATTATCTAAATGGAGAGAAACTTCAAAGTGCTTAAGTGCAGAGGGATCTGGGTGCATGCTTACATATCACAGAAAACTTGCTTGCGGGTACTTCAAATACTGAGAAATGCAAGTATAACTTCATCGTTTATTTGTAAAAGGATAGAGTAGAAAGGTAGGGAGTGTTGCTGTAGCTGTGCAAGGCATTAGTGAGGCTGCAACTGGAGTACAGTTTGGGTGTCCTGCAGAATGAGGTATTTCCATTGGAGGCAATTCAGAAGAGCTTCATTAGATTGATTCCATATTTGAAGTATTTGTCTTATGAAGAGAAATTGAGCAATTCAGGCCTATACTCTCGATTTTATAAGAATGATAGGAGAGCTCATTTACAGTGCAGATTTGGAGTGGATATTTTTTTCATCAGCCACAATCTCCAACAAGAGACTAGAGTTTGACGATCGAGAGATAGCAGGGATGTGGAACAGAGGCCGCGATGACATCAGCCATGATTGTATTCCATGGCGGAGCAGATTCGAGGGGTTGGATTCCTGACTGATTCTCCTCATTCATATTCAGCTTTTCCACTGTGTTACACAGTAATGGGAGAGGACTGTGTATCAAACAGGAAGGAGGCACT
Organism: Chiloscyllium punctatum; assembly: GCF_047496795.1. Taxonomy (NCBI): domain Eukaryota; kingdom Metazoa; phylum Chordata; class Chondrichthyes; order Orectolobiformes; family Hemiscylliidae; genus Chiloscyllium; species Chiloscyllium punctatum. The sequence goes on along the minus strand of NC_092790.1, from coordinate 38,030,111 downwards.
CCAGATAAATCAGTCTTAATCAGTTTGACAGAACGTCACCAGTGGAGTCACACAGTGACCAGTGCTGGGTCCTCCACTATTTACAATCTATATCAATGATCAGGAGGATGGAACAGATATAGAGATACTGAGTTTGGTCATGTTGCTGTGATAAGCAAGAGATTAAATTATCAAGAGAGGTAAAGGCAATGGATAATAATTTGGCAGGTGCAATACAACATGATATAACCTGTCATTTCATTTACAGGAATAATGGAAGGCAGTGTGTTACTGAAATGGAGAGGGATTACAGGGATTAATGATACTGTGTACTGGGGGTTCACTCAGCCCCGTTCAGACATGGGAGGTTTTGCTCCATCCCTGATCGTCTGCTCCCAGACACTCCAAGTGACCCCATTGCTCACCGTACACATGGAATGTTTTGAAGTGTTTGGTTGGTGATGGGGATGCTGTTTTCAAACATGTATTAAGGGGACGGTCTTTATCCAAGATACATTCATTCATTTCTACATGGAGACCCGAAGACGATGGGAATGCTGTCTGCTTGTGAATGAAGGAACTGTGGCTGCTGTCAGGACAGGGGTATTCACCAACATAGTGTACTGTGCATGGACACACGGTAACATTAACAGAGAGAGAGCTCCTTCAGTTCCTCTACCTCTCCCCATTGACATGGGTACTCTGCAGATGCCATGTACACCATCGGGAATCCCATTATATTGGATACACCCGGCAGCTCCCTGCTGAGGGGGAAACGATGTATTTACCTCATCCACCATATATATCCACCATCACCGAATGGTTACATTGATGGCAACATACTGGGAGATGATGGCTATGTTACTCAGGCCTGTTTGGAAAGTTCCAGAACATAGAAGCTGAATGAAAATGTGACCCGAACAGCCACTGGCAGCACCGTCCTCTCCCCTGGGGTAAAGCTGCAGGACGCATTAAAGGAGGTGACACTGCTCTGTGACCAGCTCCTTGTTCAATCAGTGTCCCCTCACACTCTGCTCCTGGGTAAATTCTAGCTTGCGAGGCTGTTAATGGAAAACTCGGGTGGGTCCAACAGATCCCTTTCCACACATACACTAACCCTGTGTTTTCAGAGTTTCCCCACTCTGTAACTTTTGCTCCATTTGTTGCTCATGTTACTGACCCAGACGCTGTAACTACAGTCCCCAGGCTCCACCCAAAGATGGGTCAGCAAATCCTCATGTCTCCCTGAATGTCTCAGGCAGCTCACAGCACAACCTCCAGCAAACCATCCCCAACCCCTCCACTAAATTTTCAATAAGAGTCAGTCAGAAACTCCTCATCTATAAGTGTTGTGGACCAGACCAGATCCCTGCAAAATATTTTACGAAGGTCGCTTAGACCCAAACCTTTCCTTATTTTAAAAATAGATGTGAAGTGTGCGTTCCAGATATGTTGTGACTGGTCAAACCACTTGACATTAAGCAAAATATAATCGATTCAAATGCTTTAGTTAAAATACAGTTAAAGAAAAGAACATTTTGAAATAGCTTATATGTTTGAACACTTACACAAACAATAGATACCGTATCTTCTTGGTATGCACTGCTTGGCACAAAGATATATTCAAATACAGATCCTTACATGCAGTTTTCCAATCGAAGAGATATCAACATCAACAGAGATCTCAGAGAGAAAAGCAGCTGGGGATCAGGTATTGAAACTTCCAACCCTTTCCGGGATCCTCAACAGCTTCTGAATGCTGCAGCTAAAAACAAACCAAGAAAACCTGGTCTGGGAGAGCTGGCCGCTGCCCTTCCATTGTTACCAATGTTTTAATAAAACCTAAAGGCTTTCTCAATTATTTACTTAAACTGTTTTCAGACAGCATTTCTGCACCTCTGTCTTTATAACCTCTCTTCAAAAAAAAATCCCTAGATAAAATAACCTTTTTATAGTGATAGTATACTCACAACTCCACCTTTAATAAAATGATCCATCAATATACAAAAAGGGATTCATTTTAGACCTCCTAATCTTCCTCTATGAGTAGAGTGGCAGGAATGGCGGGATTACCTTACACTGAAAAACTGAAGTGACTGGGCTTGTATACCCTTGAGTTTAGAAGACTAAGAGGGGATTTGATTGAGACAAATACGATTATGAAAGGATTGGACACTCTGGCAGAAGGAAACATGTTTCTGCTGATAGGTGAGTGCCGAACCAGAGGTCACAGCTTAATAATACGGGGTAGACCATTTCGGACAGAGATGAGGAGAAACTTCTTCACCCAGAGAGTGGTGGCTGTGTGGAATGCTCTGCCCCAGAGGGCAGTGGAGGCCCAGTCTCTGGATTCATTTAAGAAAGAGATGGATAGAGCTCTCAAAGATAGTGGAATCAAGGGGTATGGAAATAAGGCAGGAAGAGGATATTGATTAGGAATGATCAGCCATGATCATATTGAATGGTGGTGCAGGCTCGAAGGGCAGAATGGCCTACTCCTGTACCTATTGTCTATTGTCTATTGACTGCAATGCATATATATTACATTGACTCTGAGCATACAAATGTTCACGAGATTCGATTTCAGTCATTTTACTCCTGCCACAGAATGCCTTTGTCTTTCTTCACTCAAGTTTCCACAACGTGTCAAAACTTAGATTTTCTAACCCTGTCACATGTATAATCTCATATTGAATGGCGGAAATAATAAGCTCAGTCGACACAGACTGGTATTTTTCTCCCAAAACATCTCCAAAAACTTTAAGGGGTCACGATCAGTGAAAACGATTTGTCTCAGATACGTTATTTGCAATTTAAATGCTGAAATGTTGTAACACCAACACCAAGCTCAAGGCCTCCTTCCCCATTGGGGAATCAATCTGTTGGTGTTTCCACTGGACACTCCAACCACACGTTACATAATGGAGCACTTCTCATCTCTCCCATAGTCCTTCTGAATGACATAGCTCCTCATGTCTCAGCATAAAAGAATTACCTCCTTCTTTGCTTCTTAATGCTTTAACCCCTTTACCTGCTACTCCTGGCCTATGCCAGTAAACCTTACTCTCACAGGGATATGTTCTAAGAAAATCTCACACATTCTTCTCAATCTCTCACAGAAACCAAACTTTGATTTCTGAACTCAATCATCATCATCAGCCATTTCAGCTTCTAACCTTCCCATTGTTACTCTCTGCTCTTCCACATGAGTTCTCATGACTGCAGGAAGTAAATTGTTGAACTTCTCCAAAATAAGAATCTCTCTCAGGGTCATAGGTTTGCTCTGTTTTAATACCCTTCCCCACCTTTCAAAATTTGTTTCATCCTTTCCAACACAACGTGCGTTTAACCAGGCATGCTATTTTAGATTCCTGAAACACTGTCTGTCAGCTTCTGGCACAAGCTCATATGCACTTCAAATGGCTTTCTTTACCTCCTCATACTCAGCAGATACCTCCTCTGATAGGGATGCAAATGCCTATCCGCTTTGTTTGAATCAACTAAATCCACATGTTCTCTGGCAACTGCATTTGTTTAGCCATTTTCTGAAATGATATTTAAAAGGCTCCCTCCATCATTCTCATCAAATTTAGATAATACCTGGATGTATTTAAACAGATCCCCATCAGTCCTTTTGCTATATAGGGTTGCTCATCCTCACTATCCTCCTTATCCAGCCGACTGTCTGCCTTCATCTCCACCTTCTATGTCAACTTTCCTCTCGAATTACTAACTTTTGAAGTTGAAACTCTCTGCTTTTCTTCTCTCTTTTTCTCTCTTTCGTCTTCATTTCCTTTTTTTTATTTCAACTTTTCATCATAATTCAAACTGTTTCAATTCCTTTTCATGTTCAAGGAGCCTCATTTGAAATTGAATTCTAGCCATTTCCAAAGACTCTGATGGCGTTTCCACCAAATGTAATTGCCGAGCTCTAGCTGTAATTATCTCTCATTTTCGCACAGACAAACACAACCCCAACTCCAGCTTGTCTGCCAATTCCTACAGCTTCCCTTCATTACCTTTTCTAAAACGCCTAACTTTACTTCTTCCACACCCAGAGAACTCTTAGTGACGAAAATTGTCTTTATACTCAACACACTGTTTAAACCATCCGAATTCAACATCCGGAACCAAAGACACTAACAACTACCATACAGGACCTTTGAACCCAATACCCTCCCAGTGCATACTCTCCAGTGTTTGCATGAGCTTATTCTGGATTCTCTAGTTTCCTCCCACAATCCAAAAGTGTGCATGTCAGGTGAATTGGCCATGCTAAATTGTTTGTAGTTTTCAGGGATGTGTGGGATAGGTGCCTTAGTCGGGGTAAATGTGTAATAATAGAATTGAGGAATGGGTCTGAGTAGGTTACTCCTCGGAGTGTTGGTGTGGACTTGTTCGGTCGAATGGCCTGTTTGCGGACTGTAGGGATTGTAATTCTAAACCCAATTTGGTGCTACCGATTTAGAACCAGATAAGAGTCTCCAGTTTGCAATAGACCAACCAGACTGACTCAAACTTGTTTAAGGAGCTATCTTGGATGCCAACCTTTCCTTATTTTAAAGGAAGATGTGAAGTGGGTGTTCCAGATGTGATGGTACTCGTCAAACCACTCGCCATTAAACAAAACACAATGTATTTAAACACTGCAATCAAAATCCAGACACAATGAAGAGGAATTTAGACTAACTTAACTATTGGAAACCATAACAGAATAATGGATACAGTACCTTCTACAAAAGAACTGTTCCAATATACTACAATCACCTAAACACACCCCTTGGCAAAAAGGAAGATTCAAACATGCATTCTTGCATACAGTTCTCCAATCCAGGAGGAAAGAGCATCAAGTGAGCTTCCAGAGAGAATAGCAGCTAGGGATAATTTACTAAAACTTACACCCGTTCTGGGACCCCAAGCACCTGGTGATTATTATTGCTACAATGAAAAGAAACCTAGAAAGCCTGGTCTATGCGAGCTGGCCATGGTTACTACTATTTATTAAAAACCTAAAACCCCCATAAGTTATTTACTTGAGCCGTTTTCAGTAGGAAGTTTGGCCTTTAAGACCTCTTACTAAAAATAAGGAGAAAATAACATTTTATTAAAAAAGTGACAGCATTGTCAGGCAATTTAGATGCCTGGTCCTTTACTCAGTGGTCTTTCTCGTGTTACTGATCGCAAGGTCACCTGAGAGGGATAGCCACAGGTACACACCAAGTTACAAGGATGTGTCTCATAACATCTGTAACGCCCCTGTCCATGAACCATCACATGGGACACACCGGGAAGTGAACAACAGCCTGGCACACGCCATTTCATTATTTCTGAGCTACACAATGCCAGCACTCGATACATTAGGGAGACAAAACCCAAGGCCAGGGAAAGATACAGAGGGACAGAGAGATTCACATTAAAGACAGAAACAGGCAGTTAATTAACTGAAAAGATGTTGTGTACATAAGGGGAAAAAGACAGGGCAGTGGGACTAACTGCAGAAGTGAGATCTTCGTGAGTAAAATTACAAGAATGAGAACATTGAATAAAGGCATTGTCAGATCAGCTGAAATGGTTTGTTACATCAAATTCTGAATCTGCTTCACAGAACACCACAAACAACATAAACTGGGACAAGATGACAGCCCAGCATGGAGAGCTGTGCACACCATGCTAGTGTGTTGCTCAGTGAACTGCACTATCTGGAGAGTATTGAAAACAATACTCACATATGCTAACTATACTCGCATCAGATTACTGCCTATAATGGAAAGGTTTGCTCTCTCTCTGTGTTCATCAGAGACTGAGAGAGTGTGCGCGATAGGCGTGGTTGAATACGAAACTCATTGTTTGAGAAGGAACGCACATGGAGAAAACAATTTTAAATAAGAACAGCTGGCAGGCTTTTTGTTTATCAATAGAGAGAACGAGGGAAGTTCCATGGACAGATGAGGTAAAGTATTTGAGAATGTTAAAATAAAGGCATTGCCAGACAAAACAGCAATATACATGGGTGTGCACATGAATGACAGATCGATGGGAGTTTGGTGTGAGTTCGAATCAGATTTGCTTCGGAAGGTTTGAAGCCGGGAGCATCAGCAGCAGATTATTGGCTTCATTAAGCCTGTACTTCATAGCTCAAGGTTCAAACAGCAGATGGAATAAACCAGTGAGATATATTCTGGAGTGGTGAGTATTTCAAGTTATAAATGTCAGAGAATGGTGTCAAGAATCAGCTCATTGTCAAAGGGATCTCCCACAGTTGTGATATGTCTGCTTCAGCCGCAGATATTGGCCAGGGATGGGATGGAAACAGTGGAAGGAAGTGGAGTTTGTAACCAGAACAGTCGACTGTGACCTCCATGCTCTTAACAGCAAAGGCAATGATACGATGCATTATGATTCTCCCCTGAAACTGAATAGTTCAACTTAGAGATCCATGAGTAACACTGCCAGAGCAGAGAGCGAGACAGTAATTGAAGACCTTCATTGATGCAGTTAGCAGTGGTCTGTAGAGTGAATATCTAGATTGAGAGATTGGATTGGATTGGAACAATAATAGTGGCAGGAAGTGTAGACGATATGAAATAACTAGAATACAGTCATAGCTGGTTTATAAAAAACAAAATCTGGATAGTGACACTCACCAGGAACACCAACGATAGCCAGGAAGGGATAATAAAAGTATTGAATAATGAGAAGAGCGTTATAGATCCGCAATGATAATGACATCCAATCAAATGCAGAAAGATACCAAACATAATCGGCTAAGCTCCTGTCTATTGTTGGAATATTCCTGTTTAATGTTCTCAGATTCTGATCCATTGTTGGAATATTTCAGTCTAATGTTCTCAAATTCTGATCCATTGTTGGCACATTCCAGTCTCATGTTCTCAGATTCTGATCTCTCCTCCCTCTCTCTCTGGATCTGCTGATCCCTGTCAGTGCTGTCGGTGATGCTCCCGCTCATGTTATGGGTTGACACATTGAACGGAACCCATTTATCATTAAAAGATTGAAACCCTCCACTGGGATAATTAGAATCCATGGAGATTGGCATTAATCGCAGTCACTGAACAAATAGGCTCAGTTAACCAGTTCAATAAATCACTTTTCATATACTGGATGCAATGGATGAGGGTTGCTGAGGGATGGACCATAAATCTTTCAATATTTTATATCTTTTTTTCCTTGTATATGAGAGTATTAAAAGAACACTGCAGGAGTCTATGTACGTTCCATTCTGTTTATGAAAGGAGGCAGTTCTAAAATAACAGATCGGCTGCATAAAAAAGGGGGCGGGGTGATGGGCAAGTTTCGAGAAACCTGAACACAAAATACGGTGCTTATTGACCAGTGTGGGGCGACTCCTGGTTTTAATGCCCTGTTATCAAATCCTTTCATAACCTTGAGATAGAGCATTGGGACTGCTGCTCAGGAACAGGCCGAAGAAATTCTCTCCCAATGGGCCTCTTACAGAGGGAGAAGAGAAGACCAATCAGCCCATATTAGCCTGTTGCTACTTGAAAAGGTGGAAAGCTGGAATATTGGCACATTTTGTCAACAGAATCATTCAGAACAAAGAGATGCGTTGCTGCAGCTGCATTAAGTGTAACTGAGAGAGCACTTGCAGTACATTGTATTGTCTGTGTTTCTGTATCTGAGAAAGGATGGACCTCCATCAGATAAAGTTTAACAGCTGCTCGTAATCCACGGGTTGCTGTGTCTCGGATCTGTTACACAGGGACAGGAGGAGGCCGTGCAGCCTCTCGAGTGTGTTTAGAAGAACTGGAGGAGGCCATTAAGCCTCTTGAGTCTATTACAGAGGGACAGGAGGAGCCTAGTCAGACTTTCGAGCCCGTTATAGAGGAGCAGGAAGTGTTGATTTAACTTTCAAGTCTGTTACGCATAAATATTGGTTTTAAATTAGTTGTGGAATAGGAAATACCTGATGTCAACATTAAAGTTCTAACTTTGAACAAGGCCAATTTTGAAAATGTTAGGTGTGCCCAGTGAAAGGCTGATTGGAATACCCTATTCACAGGTAAAGGGATGGTTGGTAAATGCAAGGCCAACAAAATGTGGTTTCAGAGAGGCCAGAGCCAACGTGTTCCTATTAGTGAGATGGGCAAGGCTGGTGAGTGCAGGGAATGCTGGATGGTTAAATATATTGATGTTATGGTCAAGGTAAGGAAGAAGGCATATGTCAGGTAAACAGAGCTGAGATCAAGTGAATCCCGAGAGGAGTATAAGGGCAATAAGTGTATAGTCAACGGGAAATTCGGGCCAGAAAAATGTGGACATGAGATGGCTTTAGAAATAGGGTTAACGAGGCATTGAAGAAATTCTACAAATCCTTTAATGGTAAAAGATTAACTAGGGGGATAACAGGGCTCCTTAAAGATCAGTAAGTCTACCTATGTGTGGAACCCCCCGAGATTGGAGGGATATGAAACAAAACCTTCTCCTCGGTATTTAATGAGGAGGAGGTTACAAGAGCAAGAGAATGAATAAATATACAGTGATACATTGAAAGGTGTCTATATTACAAGGAGGGGTTTGACATTTTAAAACACATAAAGGTGAACTAATCCCTGGGACCTGATCATTTGTATCCCAAATGTTTGTGAGAAGCAAGGAAAGAAATTGGTCAGCATTTTGCTGATATATTTGTATCATTGATTTCCACAGGTGAGGTGTCAAAAGACTGGAGGGCTGCTAACATAGTGACATTATTTAAAAAGTAAGGGAAAAAAAAGGTAACCATAGATCGCTGAGCCTGACGTCAATGGTGACTAAATTGTTGGAGTGGATTTTGTTGGAAAGGTTGTAAATGCATTTGAAAAGACAAGGACTGAAGAGGGCTTTGTACATTGGAGATCACGTCTCACTGACTCGGTGTAATCTTTTGAGGAAGTGATGAAGATGACTGATGAAGACAGGCCAGTGGATGTTGTCTTTATGGAATTCAGTAAGATTACCAAAATGTTCTACATGGTAGACTGGTTAGCAAGGTTAGACTTCCTCAGATCCAGGGAGAACTCGTCATTTAGATCCGAAATTTTCTTGAATATTGGAGACAGGCCGTGACAGTGGACATTTGTTCATGAAACTTGGAGACCTGTGACCAGTGGCGTGCCACAAAGATCAATAGTGGGTCCACTGCCTTTTGTCACTGATACAAATCATTTACATTTGAGTTTATGAAGTATGTTCAGTAAGTTTGTAGATAATTCCAAATTTGGTGGTGTTGTCGACAGTGAAGAATGATCTCTCAGACTATAATGGGACCTTTTTAGGTGAACCGAGGAGTGGCAGATAGAGTATATTTTAGTTACATATGAGGTGTTGCATTTTGGCAAGACAAATCAAGGTAAGAATTACAGGTAGTGCCCTGTCGAAAGCTGCCAGTGAAGGAGAACTCCATTGAAAGTATCGAATCCCTACAGTGAGGAAACAGGCGTTTCGGCCCATCGAGGCCACACTGAACCTCTAAACAGTATCCCACTGGACAAACACCTGCCATATCCCTCTGAGCCTGCATTTCCCATGGGTAATCCACATACCCTACACATCCCTGGGTACGGTGCGCAATTTAGCTTGGCCAATCTACCCTTATCTGTACATCTTTATACAGTTGGAGTAAAACATAGCACCCGGAGGAAACTCACACAGACAGGGGAGAATGTACAAACTCCACACAGCGAGTCATTCAAGGATGGAATTAAACCCAGGTCGCTGCCCTGTGAGGCAGCAAAGCTAAACTAGTGGTGTAGGTTTTCCATTCCTTGAAAGTGCTGTCACAGGTAGACAGCGCAGTGATGAAGGCATTTGGTGATCTTCCCTTTATTGGTGCGTGCTTTGAGTCGAAGCATTTGCATGACATGTTAAATCTGTACAGGACATGCGTTTGGCCACTTTTGTAATATTGCCTTTAATTCTGGTCTCTCTACTGTCGGAAAGATGTTGTCAAACTTGAAAGGATGCAGAAGAGATTTAAAAGAATGTTGCAGGTGTTGGAGGGTTAGAGTTACAGGGAGAGTTTTAATAGGTTGGGGCTATTTTCAAGTGTTGAGGCTGGGGAGGGGGAGGATCCTTAAAGGGGTTTATAAAATCATGAGGGGCATAGATAAGGTAAACAGTCAATGTCTTCCCAGGATAGACGAGTCCAAACTTAGAAGACAAAAGTTTAAGGTGAGAGGAGAAAGATTTAAAAAGGGACATGAGGGACAACATTTTCACACAGAGACTGCTGTGTGTATGGATTGAACAGACAAAAGAGGTGGTGGGGGCAGGTACAGTTACACCATTTAAAAAGCATTTGGATGGATACATGCATGGGAAGGGTTTAGAGGGAGATGGGCCAAGTGCTGGCAAGGGGGACGAGGTTAATTCAGAATATTTGGCGGTATAGATGACCAGACAGAATGACCTTTTTCCGTGTTGTACATCTCTGAGAGTCTATTGACTCTTCAGTGTATAACACGGGAACAGGAGGAGGCTATTCAGCATCTGAATTTTGCCAATCGGCTTGTTTGCTCAATCACAGAGAGTCAAATACTAAAATACATCATTCAGAATTTTATGGTGTTTTACAGAAACGGGAGAAAGGCCTTTAATCAAGAAAAAGCTGTGAAGAATGTGAAGAGGCCATTCAGTCCCTCACCTCCATTCCACAGGAGCAGCAGGTGAGCACAGAGCTATTGGAGCCTGTTACTCAGGAGCAGGAGGAGGACATCTACTTTCACAAACTTGGGATCAGGAGGGAGTCATTCAACTGCTTGAAACTGGGGCACAGGGACAGGAGACAGTCACTCAACTGTTCGAGACAGGGACACAGGAACAGGAGCCAGTCACTCAACTGCTCAAAACTGGGGCACAGGGAAAACTGGAGGATAGTGAGGCTCAAGGATCCTATTACGCAGGGACAGGAGGAGGTGATTCACTCCCCAATAGTATGGGACACTGGGAGAGAAGGGGAGTTTGCTTGGAACAAACAGAAATATATGAATATGTTGCATCAGTGGTCCATTCAATCCTGCCCCACCATTCACTAAGACCACAGCTGATCTGATGGTGATTCCCTCATTCCATTTTACAGAGCTTCCCCTCTCTGCAGCCTCTGCTCCATTGTTGGTCATGTTGCAGACAGAGATGCTGTAACAACAGTTACCATGACTCATCAAGAGGGTCGGGTCTAACTGGATGAGTCACGATTTGAGGAGTTCAATCACAATAATTAAAACAAAAATAAAGGCATAGCCAGATATTTAGTTCTCTCACATTCGCAATCTAACTCACATGTTCAGGATGGAGCACTGTGGAGATCCGGCTAGTGTCTGCTGAATGCAACCCAGCTCTGTGCAGAGTGAAACTCTGTGCAGCCCACACCAATGCTGGATCGATAATCCTGGGCTTAATGTCGAGCGTGGGGGGCTGTGCAGTCCGCACTGGTTCATTCATATATAAACCCAGACTGTTGCATTGTTCGGTAACACTGTGTTAGATCGCAGCTCAGTGTGGGAAACTTGCAACCAATGTTGGAACTGACAGGATGTGCAGCTCCCATCCATTTACAGCTCCATATCTCCAATATGCCTTGACAAGGGATGCTGCGAATGTGAAAGTCACTGCGAGGAAGAGATGTAAATGGAAACAATTTAAATACCAATAGTTCTGATTAAGGCGCGTATCACTCTAGTATTTAAAGATGAAATAACTGAGATAATATCCAATGAGATTTTGTAAATGATGCAAACAATAAGAGGGGTTGGTGACGTTATAGTGGTTGTACTATAAGCCTTCAAATAATCAATGGAAATTAGAGGAACAAATATGCAGGAAGATTGGCGAGACTTGCAGGAGCAATAGGGTTGTCATAATAGGTGATTTTAATTATCCTAACATAGACTGGGACTTCTAGAGGGTTAAGAACTTAGGTGGAACGTAATTTGTTAAGTGTGTTCAGGAAAGCTTCCACAAGCAGTATATACAGGGTCCTACTCGGGAAGGGACAAACTCGACCTACTGTTGGGAAACAGGGCAGGATAGGTAACGGAGATAAAGTGGGGGGAGCATTTTGGGAAAAGTGACCAGAGATGTATTAATGTTAAAATAGGTATGGTAGGGAAAAAACTTTGGCCCACAGATTCAAGTTCTAAATTGGGGCAAGGCGAATTTTGTTGACATTAGACAGGGGATTTCATGGCTTGATTGGAGGAGTGTGTTTCCAGATAAAAGGATCCCGGGAAAGTGGGAGGGCTTCAAAAGTGAGGTAGCTCGAGTTCAAGGTCTGCATGTTCCTGTGAGGGTGAAGGGAAAGTGAGGCTGGAAGAGAGAACCCTGGATAACAAGAGATATTGCGGCTCTGAGCAGAAAGAAAGGAGGCATCGCTCAGGTACAGGCAGCTGGTTCCAAGGGAATCTCTGGAGGTACACATGGGTTAAAGGAGTTTACTGAAGAAGGAAATCAGCAGGGCTAAAATGGGGTATGAGAAAGCCTTGGCTGAGCAGATGAAGATGAATCCAGATTCAGTATAGTAAATAAAAAGAACAACTAGAGAGAGATAGGACGCCTTAAAATCCAAAATGGGCATGCATGTGTAAAACCTCAAGAGATGGGTGAGGTCCTCAATTTCCCCTCTGTGTTTATCATGAAGAAAGACATGAAGACCTGTGACCTTTGGGAGGTTAGTTGCGATATCTTGGCACAGTCAATATCACAGTAGAGGTGTTGTTGGAAATATTAGAATGCATAAAGTCAGATAAATCTCTTGGTCCTGACCAGATATATCTCAGAGCAATGCACAAGGCGAGAGAAGGTAGTTCAGGGGCAAGGTCCCGGAAGACTGGGCAGTAGCAAATGTAGTGCCCTTATTCAGAAGGGCTGCAAAGAAAAGCATGGGAAATATAGACCAGTAAGCTTCACATCTGTATTCGGTAAACCGCTTGAGAAGGTTCGGAGATATAAGATATGGATGCATTTGGGAAGACAGAGTTTGACTTGGAGCAGTCAGCATAGCTTTGTGCGTGGCAGATCATGCCTGACAAAGTTTGATAGAGATTTTTGAGGAAGTGACCTGGAAGGTTGATGAGGAAAGATAGTGGACATCGTCTATATGGATTTCAGTAAGGTCTTTGATAAGGTTCCACATGGTAGGCCGCTCTAGAAGGTTAGATCGCATGGACTCCAATGTAAACTGGCAAATTGGCGACACAATTGGCTTAATGTTCTGAAACAAATGGCTTTGGTGGAGGTATGCTTGTCAGACTGGAGGCCTGTAACTCGTGGAGTGCCTTAGTGGTCGGTCCTGGGCCCATTGCTGTTTGTTATCTACATCAATGATTTGGACCAGAGTGCACAACGCAACGTTAGTAGGTTTGCAGATGACACTAAATTAGGAGACATCACTTACAGTGAGGAACGTTATCAGAAATTGCAGCAGTACCTTGATCAGCTGGGGAAGTGGGCTGAGAAATAGCAAATGGAGTTTAATTTAGATAAGTGTGACGTCTTGCATTTTGGAAAGTCAAATCCAGGGAGGAGTTTAATGACGAATGATAGTGCCTTAAGACGTGTAGTGGAACAAAAGGTCGTTGGAGATCAGGTGCACGGTTGTCTGAAATTTGAGTCACAGATACCCAGGACAGTGAAGAAGGCTGTTGGCACATTGGCCTTCATCAACGCATTGAGTATAGAAGTTGGGACGTTATGCTGCAATTGTACAGGATGTTGGTAAGGCTGCAGTTGGAGTATTGTGTTCAGTTTTGATCATCTTGCTCTAGAATGGATATTATTGAACTAGAAAGTATGCAGAACAAATTTCCAGTGATGTTTCCTGGGCTATAAGCTCTAAGTTATAGGCAGAGGTTGGAGAGGTTAGAACTTATTTCTTTACAGCTTAGGAAACTGAGGGGGTTCTTATAGAAGTGTAGCCCTTATAAAATCATGAGAGGCGTGCATGGAGTGAATACTTCAAACTTCTTTCTCAAGTTTGGTGAATCGATGACTAGAGGACATCCATTAATGTTTGGAAAGGATAAAAAATATAAAAAGGAAACTGAGGGGCAACTTTTTTTCATAGAGTGTGGTACACATATGGACTGAGCTGTCAGTGGAAGTGATTGAGGTGGGTACAATAACAACATTGAAAAGGCAAAAGGACAAATACACAGATAGGAAAGGATTAGAGGGATACAGAACAAGGGCAGGGAAATGGGGTGAGTCTGGATGTACATTTTGGTTGCCATGGACCAGCTAGGCCAAATGACTAGTCATACTGGCAGTCTCGTGCAATATGACTGTAAATGAGTGTGTGTTGGAGTGGAGATAGGATGCGGGGGGGGGGGGGAGACTGAGATAAAATATCATGGAAGGATATGTTCACAGGTTTCAGAATGAAGACATTTCGATAGTATAATGCAACACGGGTCTGTATTTCGAAGAATTATGAGTGAAAGGGATATTGCTGTGAGTTCAGGCGATGGAGAGCTTTGGATGAGCATTTGTTCTGCAGCTTTGTAACTGGGAGTGAGGACAGCAGAGTCTTCGCCTCACTGGGCTGAATCTAACAAAAAACTGTGGCAGTGACATTTAAATTAGGTGTGACAGAGGGATTGTCTGCACGAGGCCGAGCTAGTTTCCTGGTGCTATCTGACCAAACTCATCTCATTAACTACCCACCCCACTCCATAGTGTCCCTCTCATACAATGCCAGCCCGATTCTGCCACCCATCATGACTGGAGGTACTCACAATCGTCTGGATGCCCCTGGATATTCTGTGATCATTGACACTGGTGCCATCTTGAAAAGGCCGATGGGCACACGGTTGCGCTTTCTCACTTTGGAGCTTCCCTGCACATTTTCCCCAAGCATGGCAGCGAAGGGGAAATTACACCACGGTTTGTCGACAGCAACATGGAGTTCCTGGTGGATGGGCAAGTACAAAAGGGGACCATTCTCTTCCCAGAGGGGGCCACACTACCAGACCCACCGAGCATGGTCTGCTCTCTCCACCTACCTCAGTGCAGTATCTACGGTCTGAAGAAATGTCCAGCAATACAGGAAAAGCATCAATAACCTTCCCCACTCTGGAGGGTTAAGGGTCACCGTGTTCTCTCTGCTCCCTCACACTCACTGTATGTCTGTTATAGCACCGACCCCCGAACAAGGCTCATGCTCCACCAATCTCACTACTGCATACAGCACCTTCCCTCTCTTTCTCTCTTGCCTTTCTAATGCCACCCACATAGTTATAGAACAGTCCTGGGAATGCCAATTATGGAATTTTCCAGTTATTGTTCCAACTTATTCCCAGTTTCAGGAAAACGGCTGTGCCCCAGTGTGTAACATGTAAGAGGATGGAGTAGAGATGTACGTTTTTCAAATCACACACAATTAAAATCCATCATGAGGCCATTCAGTACTTCAAATATGCGCCAACGTTCAATACGTTTGGGGGTGATCTGATGGTTTTCTCAGCTCCATGTTACAGGAACTTCCAGTCATTCAACCCCCAGGTTCCTGTTACTGAGCAGACGATTCTCAGATACTTCATACCCCGCGTTTCTTCTAGCATGTGTTCAGAAGGCATTTCACATGGGGACGGACTCTCCTTTCAATATATTTCATCTGATTTATAAATTCATGCAACAGTCAGCAAGCTTTCCACAGACCAATCAAAAACATGGACTTATTTTATGGTTATCGATATCCAATCACAATTAGTCATTCTGGTTATTTCACTTGTCTCACCTTATTGTATTCAGCCAAAGACATCTTCCAAACACTTGTCTCATTATAAAATGCAATTTCTAGCAGAGAACATTTTTGTCTCAAATACACCTTTTTCCTTGTCACTAAAATTTCTCTTGCCCTTTTTCTGCGGCTGATTCTGTGTGTAGCAGTTATACAGTCTCCCACTCAGTTGTTTGGATGGTTGGTTTGTGATGCAGAGGGAGGCCACCAGCGCAGGTTCAATTCCCCAGAGGTTTTCATGAAGGGGTTCCTCTCTCAACCTTACCCTATCACCCGTGTGGTGACCTTCAATGTAAACCACCACGAGTGGTCTCTCTAATGAGAGTTATTTGGGACTCTAATCTATCCATATTAGCATTTTAATTTTTAGCAAACTATTTTATTGAAAAAGATATTTTTATTATTATATTAAACCAATAACAAAACAACTCAAATCACTGAACAAAATTACACCCATGTGCATGTATATACAAAATAAGTTAAAGTCTCTAAACGGACAGAAGAAAAAAAAATAAACAATAAATAATAAATAAATAATAACAAAGTGATAAATCTCGTTCTTCGAGAGCATCAACTGATACACATTCATACGTTCATAGTTCCTAATATGTGATTCATTAGACAATATCGTCATGGCTATATAATAGTTCTTTTTAGAGTGGCAAATAAGCCTGCATCGCGGTAATCCAGAAAGGGTTGCCATATCTTACATAAATCTCTGCTTTTCGGTGCACCATACTAATGAGAACGTCCAAAGGGATATTCTCCATGACGAGCTTACAAAGACCCAATAGACCCAATAGGGTTTTCAGACATCCAACACAACAGAATATTCTTCCTAGCACATGAAGTATGGGGGAGATACTAAACGAGTATTGTGCATCAGTATTTACTGTGGAAAATGATTTGGAAGATATAAATTGTAGTGAAATAGATGGTGACACCTTGCAAAATGTCTATATTACAGACGAGGAAGTACTGGATGTCTTGAAGCGGGTAAAGGTGGATAAATCCCCAGGACCTGATCAGGTGACCCCAGAACTCTGTGGGAAGCTAGAGAAGTGATTGCTGGGCGTCTTGCTGAGATATTTGTAATATGGATAGTCACAGGTGAGGTGCTGGAAGACTGGAGGTTCGCTAACGCTGTGCTATTGTATAATAAGGGTGTTAAGGACAATCCATGGAACTATAGACCAGTGAGCCTGACGTTGGTGATGGACAAGTTGTTGGAGGGAATCGTGAGGGCCAGGATGTGCTTGTATTTGGAAAGGCAAGGACTGATTAGGGATAGTCAACATGGCTTTGTGCGTGAGAAATCATGTCTCACAAACTTGATTTAGTTTCTTGAGGAAGTAACAAAGAGGATTGAGGAGGGCAGAGGGGTAGATGTGATCTATATGGACTTCAGTAAGGGTTTTGATGAGGTTCCCCATGGGAGACTGAATGGCATGGTTAGATCTCATGGAATACATGGAGAACTAGCCATTTGGATACAGGACTGGCTCAAAGGTAGAAAACATAGGGTGATGGTGAAGGGTTGTTTTTCAGACTGGAGGACTGTGACACAAGGATCGGTGCAGAATTCACTACATTTCATCATTGACATAAATGTTTTGGATGCAAGCATAAGAGGTACAATTAGTAAGTTTGCAGATGACACCAAAATTGGAGGTGTAGTGGAGAGCGGAGAGGGTCACCTCAGATTGACCAAATGGCCAATGGGCTGAGAAGTGACAGATGAAGTTTGATTCAGATAAATGCGAGGTGCTGCATTTTGGGAAAGAAAATCTTAGAAGGACTTTTACACTTAATGGTAAGGTCGCAGGGAGTGTTGCTGAACAGAGACCTTGGAGTGCAGGTTCAAAGCTCCTTGAAAGGGGAGTTGCAGGTAGATAGGATAGTGATGAAGGCGTTTCCTTTATTGGTCAGAGTATAAAGTACAGGAGTTGTAAGATCATGTTGCGGCTGTACAGAACATTAGTTCGGCCAGGGTTGGAATAGTGCGTGCAATTCTGGTCTCCTTCCTATCGGAAAGATGTTGTGAAACTTGAAAGGGTTCAGAAAAGATTTCAAGGATGTTGCCAGCGTTGGAGGATTTGAGCTATAGAGAGAGACTGAACAGACTGGGGCTGTTTTTCCTGGAGCGTCGGAGGCTGAGTGCTGACATAATAGAGTTTTACAAAGTTATGAGGGGCATGGATAGGGTCAATAGGTAAAGTCTTTTCCCAGGGGTCGGGGAATCAGAACGAGAGGGTATGAATTTAGGGTGAGAGGGGAAAGATATAATAGAGAACTACAGGGCAACTATTTCATACAGAGAATGGTACATGTATGGAATGAACTGCCAGGTGATGTCGGGGCGGCTGATACAAGTGTAACATTTAAGACGCATTTGAATGGGTAAATGAATAAGAAGGGTTTGGAGGGATATGGGCCGGGTGCTGGCAGGTGGGTTTAGATTGGTTTGGGATATCTGGCCGGCATAGACGGGTTGGACCAAAGGGTCTGTTTCCATGCTGTACATCTCTATGACTCTATGACTTATATTAATCTCTGTTTTTTTTTGTTGCACCATGCTGGTGTGAAAGTCCAAAGGGATATTCTCCATGATGAGTTTACAATGTCCCAACAGATCCGGGGAGTTTTCAGACATACAACACAACATAATATTTTCCCTAGCCCAGAAAGTAAGGATATATTTTTTCCCCATGTGCATCTGTGTAAGATACTCTGGGCAGGCCCAGGAAAAGAGAAAGCAGGTCCATCTCCAATTCGGTCCCCTCGACCCACTCTCTCACACCTAACGCAGTGCTCCAATATATACGAAGCCTGCAGCAGGACCACATGCAATGAGTAAGAGTGCCTGTAGTCATTCTGCATTTAGGACACGCTGAAGATAATCCCACTTTGAATTTTGAGGGAAAATCTGGGGTCAGATAGATCCTGTGAAGAATTTTCAACTGCATGGAATGGTCCTATTTCAGATCAAAATCCTTAGAGCTTTTTCACAAATATCCTCCCATGTCTCCGAAGACATCTAAACCCCCAACTCTCTCGCACAGACGTCACGAAGCTGCACAGTCTTGTCTGAGCGGACACGATCCAACTAATAATAAAGGGTACTGACAGAGAGCGTATTCTTAGCAGTAAGAACCCACTTCTCTATGTCGGATCTATAAGTGTCTGTTCAAAGTAATTTTTTAATCAAATCTCTAATTTGGGGAAAAAAAACAGAAGGCGTCTGTACTAGGTAGCCCATACTTACGAATTATTTGAGCAAATGATACAATTGTTTCTCCCTCAAGTAACACGTGGTGGCTCAGTGGTTTGCACTGCTGACTGACAACATCAGGGTCAGGGGTTTGGTTCCAGCCTTGGGTGACTGGCTGTGCGGAGTGAGTATATTCTCAACTATGTATGCGTAGGTTTCCTCCCACAGTCACGCAGATGTGCAGGTTAGATGAATTGGTCATTGCTAAATCGCTCATAGTGTTCCAGGATCTGTAAGTTGGGGCATTAACCAGGGTAAATATAGGATGGTAGGGGAATGGGTCTGAGTGGGTCACTCTTCAGAGGGTCGAAGTGGACTTGCTGGGCCCAAGGACCTGATTCCACTCTGCAGGGCTTCTACTAATTCTAAATCACCCAAGCAAGGTATCCCCCTCGCTGCCCACAGTTTACACCTGGAATCCATTATCCCTGGTTGACAACCTGGTATACCAATTGGGGTTAAGAAACATGGTTTTGGCTGTATTGCCTCAATCTGACGGATTGTCCTTCATGCTTTAACAGTATTGATCATCATTAGTTTCTGACAATACTCCATAAACGTTGTCAATTTATCTAAGAACGACAGACTAAAAGGATTCACTTTGTCTGAGAGGGCTCAGTGTCTAGCCATATTGACGCCAAGACCACAGCGGCCCAGGCACTCAAATACGTTGAAGAAAAACTTAATTGATTGCTATTAATTGGGGTGATCAACTCCCCACAATCTTTGGGGCAGTTGCAATTTTGTTAGCTTGATAAACAATCGCTTATGGTGCCAAATAAAAGAGCTAAACCAGCCATTTTTTTCAAAAAAAACTTTGATTAGATTACTTACAGTGTGGAAACAGGCCCTTCTGCCCAACAAGTCCACACCGACCCGCCGAAGCACAACCCACCCACACCCATTCCCCTACATTTACCCCTACACCTAACACTACGGGCAATTCAGCGTGGCCAATTCACCTAACCTGCACATTTTTCTACTGTGGGAGGAAACCGGAGCACCCAGAGAAAACCCACACAGACACGGGGAGAATGTGCAAACTCCACGCAGCCAGTCGCCTGAGGTGGGAAGTGAATCGGGTCACTGGCAGTATGAGGCAGCAGTGCTAACCACTGTGCCACAGTGCAGCCCACATGCCTCATCTGTCTGGGAAACGTAAAAAAAAACATTCACACGGGGTGTAGGAAATGAGGAAGGACATTCATTTTAATTACAGCTATCCGACCTAGCCAGGACTTTGGAAATGCCTCCCATCTTTGAAGGTCTTGTTTAATTTTGTCCAACAAATGGACATAGTTCACGTTACATAAATGATCAAAGACAGATGTAATGAATATACTGCAATAGGGAAACCACCCCCGTGACCATTTAAAAGGAAACCAGGATTTAGCCTCAGTATCAGGTATTTCCCTAAGACCTCCCATAGGCATGGCCTCCAACTTTGTAAAATTAATCTTATCGCCCAGAAAGGCAACAAGCGAATGAA
This sequence comes from Chiloscyllium punctatum, assembly GCF_047496795.1. NCBI lineage: Eukaryota > Metazoa > Chordata > Chondrichthyes > Orectolobiformes > Hemiscylliidae > Chiloscyllium > Chiloscyllium punctatum. Next base: position 38,009,618 of record NC_092790.1, on the reverse strand, counting down.
TGCATTGCATCACATGACCTACCGAAATTGCAGGATTTGATAAAAAAAACATAACACCCTCATCTGCATACAATGTAATCTTTCGTGACTTATATCCCACCTTTGGGGTAGATATGTTGACATCCCTACAGATGGCCTCCGCCAGTGGCTCAATCCCCAACGTAAACAACAATGGTGAAAGGTGTCAACCTTGTCGGCTGCCTGGTGAAATATTACTATTACTGGTTGGCCACACCATTAGTGAGAACCGCAGCCAGAGGATCACGGTAAATGACCCTCACCCACTTGATGAAATCTTTGCGTAGACCAAACCGTTCTAATGTACAGAAGAGATCTGGGCACTGAACCCAATCAAATGCCTTCTCTCATCTAAAGAGATCAATAATCCCTGGGCAGATTGTTGTTGACACTCTTGGATCATATTGAGTAAATTCTTAACATTGTAGGAAGATCTGCCGCCCTTTATAAAGCCTGTTTCGTCCTCTTTGGTAATGGAAGGCAGCAAAGTTTCCAGCCTTAATTCATGGGTTTCAGACGGGATTTTGAGACCAACATTTAAAAGTGAGCTTGGCGTGTAAGAAGCACAATCCTCCGGGGTCTTCATTTCTTCAGCATCAGAGAGATATGAGCCTCTCTAAAGAATGGAGGGAGGGATTTGTGACTGTATGAGTGACAGAACACGTTAAACATCAGCCCTGACAATAGGTGTATAAATTAATTATAAAACTCACTAGGAAATCTGTCAGGAACGCGCACCTTTACATGCTGAAGCTGCTTCACACCCTGCTGTGCTGACAATGGTGCATTAAGGCACAACACTATACAGGGGTTACTCTTGGAAGACCCAGGTTCTTGAAAAGTGCTTCCATCTTAATCCATCTATCTTCAAAATGTTCAGGCTGAAATAATTCGGTGAAAATCTCGGACAGGAGGCATTAATCTTTTTGGAATTGAAGGTAAGGATCCCAGTACCCTCCCTAATTGAGGTAATGGCTTAAGAGGGGCGTTCGTTTTCCTGGCAAGATAGAATAAATACCTGCCTGGCTTATCACCATGTTCAAACAGCCTTTGTTTTGCAAAAGTAAGTACCTTCCTGGCTGTCTGTGTGAGCGTGGAATTCACTGTAGACCGAAGCATTGTGATCCTCTGCAGCTTAGTCATTGAGGGTCGATCATAGTATGCATTCTCGGCTGGCCTCAGCTCTGCCTCAAACCAGCGTTCGTGCTCCCCTTTCTGCTGCATTCTAAGGATTAATTAATCCCTCGGCGGAAGCCTTAGCAATTTCTCATCGGATGGATGGTTTACTGGTTAGATCTGAATTAATGGCTAAGAAAGATCTGAATTCATTGCAGTGGGTGGCACGGTGGCACAGTGGTTAGCACTGCTGCCTCACAGCACCAGAGACCCCAGTTCAATTCCTGCCTTAGGTGACAGTTTGTGTGGAGTTTACACATTACCCCTGTGTCTGCGTGGGCTTTCTCCAGGTGCTCCGGTTTCCTCCCACAGTCCAAACATGTGCAGGTCAGGTGAATTGGCCATGCTTAATTGCCTGTAGTGTTAGGTGAAGGGGTAAATGTCAGTGAATGGGTCTGTGTGGTCGGTATGGACTTGTTGGGCCGAAGGGCCTGTTTCTACACTGTAAGTAATCTAATCTAAATACTCAATTAACCAACTAGTCTTAATACTAAAGAGATTGATTCGCTAGTGTCTCGAAGCTGTTATATTGCCCTTAATCTTAATCAATAAGTAAACTGCTTCATGGTCAGAAATGGTAATATTCCCAATTGTGCAGGATGCCACCGAATCTAAGATTGTTGGAGGAATGGGGAAGATATCAACCCTCGTGTCGCATTTATGCCGGTTAAAGAAGAAAATAAAATCCTTACTTGTGATGTGGATCTGCCTCCAGACATCCACCAGCTCTCCTTCTGCACAAATCCACTAATTGCTTACATTATAACGAGGGTATTGGGGCACCTTAAGACATTCTGTTCACCGTGGGGTCCATAAGACAGTTGAAATCTTCTACAATAATGTGCCACGATGCAAGATAACTGAATTTGGAAAATGCATCTACCAAGATTTTAAGAGGGTGCGCCGGGGTTGGGTGGGAAGGGGGTGCAATAAACATTCAAAATACTGTATTATTTACCATAGTTCAAGGCTTTGGGGATTATGAGCCTCCCGTGAGTATCAAATACAATCTAGAAGGTTAAATGGAAGATTCTTTTTAATCCATTATGGCTTCTCCCCAACTCGTAATATTAAAAGAGGAGAAATAAACCCGATCAAACCCGACCTGCTGGAAAGTCAAATGTTCTTTGTCATCAAGGTGCATCTCCTGCAACAGGACAACATCCATCCTCTCTTTTTAAGACTAGAAAGTAAATTGTTCCTCTTTTCTGGCTAATGGCTCCCCTAAATGCTCCAGGTGCACCATTTAAGCACATCATTACCCAGAACACACTGTAGCAACATTTGAACTCGAGAGACGAAGAACTCGAATTACTGATCATTGATAAACAAAGTCTCATGGAGCTTAAAAACTACACAAACTAAAACTACTACAACTGCCAAATCTCAAATCTTTCCAAAACTAAGCATTTTAAGTAAATGGCTGGGATGGAGTGGGTGAGGGAACCACTTTGCCCGTGCTGTGATGCAGAGCCCAACAAAGCAGACCTTCCAGATCGCTACCATCTTGAACTTCCACTTATCATTTTATCGATATTATCATTTCATTTTGCATTTTATTCCTGGATGTGCTGGAGCAGTGTGATTTTTTTTACCACTGTCAGCATTTCCCCAACACTGCACATTCCTGCCATTCCCCGATAATCCTAGACTCCGTTATTATTGATGAACCTTCTGTCTGTGCCTCAAACATATTCAATATCTCTGCCTCCAAAGCTCTGCAGGGAAGAGATTTCCAAATACTCTCACCACTGAGAAAACAAAAAATAACTTCATCTGTGTCTGAGATTATTTTTGTCTCCTTACCTGAGAAAGGATATAATCAAATTGGAAGCAGTTCATAGATATTTCACTTCATGTATTCCAGGGATGAGGGTCTTATATTATGAAGGCTTTCACAGGTTACTCTTGGAATGAGAGGTGATCTTATTGAAACATATAAAACCTAGAGGAGAGCGATCAGATAGATACCCACTGGATGTTTGTATAGTAAAACTTCTTGTTGTTTTTATAGAATCTCGACATTGTGGAAGCAGGGCATTCCATCCATCAAGTCCACATTGACCCTCGTAACAGTATTACCCCCCCCCCCGACCTGCCCCCCACTCTATCCATGTAACCCTGCATTTCCCATGACTAACCTATCTAACCAACACATCGCTGGGCGCTATAGGCAATTTAGCATAGCCAATCCGCTCTAAGCTGGATACCTTTGAACAGTGGGAGGAAACCCACACAGACATGGGGAGAATGTTCAAAATCCACATCGAGGGTTGCCCGAGGTTGGAATTGAACGCAGCTACTTGGTGATGGGAGGTGGCACTGCTAACCACAGATCCACCATGCACATCCGTTAGTTATATTAGTTCCTTGTGGCTGACTAAAGAAATCTTCCTGACTTGTTCCTGTCACTGAAACCGACTCAGTCTGAGAACTTTATCATCGGCCATATCACCAACCTGGTTACATTTCAAATTATGTGTCAGCAGTGAAGGAATGGGACGAGAAAAGGAAACAGTGACACCTTCCAACCTTCGTCAGAGCAGGAATTAGGTGAAATACACAAAGTAGGATTTCAGTCAAGTGGGAATTCTCTTACCCAGAAGTTTGGGATGGCTGGATCTTTAAGTTACATCTAAGCTGGCTTTGTCTGATTTTCCATAGACCGGTGAATCAGGGATAATGGTGCATGGAAAGAAACGTGCAGCTGGGATCACAATGAGATGAGCCATGACCTTATTTATTAGTGGAGTAGTGTCAAAGGGCGGAATGGCCCACTTGTGTCCCTCAGCCCTATGTTCTGATGTTCCATTCAGCCCTCAGACATGCTAAACAGCAGCCTATCGAGGCCACTCCGATGGTTAGGTGGAGTTTTGGAAATGTACTTGGAAAATCCAGACTGGATCAGGAAGTGACCACCACCCCCACCCCCAATCCCTGTTTCCAGGCTTCCCCACTTTGTAACTTCTGCTCCAGATGTTGGACATGTTGCAGACCCAGATACGCTGGGAATACAGCTACATATCCCACCTAGGGTTAAAACAACAAATCCTCTGTTCTCCCTGAATGCAATATTGTACAACACAATTTCCAGCAAAATAACCCGTTCCTTTCCAAAAGCATAACATGTGAAATTAATAAATAGGAACAGGAGTCGGTCAATCTGCCCCTCAAGCTAACCCTGTCATTGAATAAGAACATGGCTGATCTACTCCAGGGCTCAACTCCATTCTCCTGGCGACTCCTTGTATCCCTCCACACCTCTCTGGGTTAGGGAATTCCAGACAATCACTACCTTCGGAGAGAAGACATTACTCTTCATCTCAGATTGAAATCGATGTTCCTTATTCGTTATCTATATCCTCGAGTTCGACACTTTGCCCAACAATGGAAACAACATCTCAACAGTACCTTCTCCAACCCATTCTGTGTCTTGTATGTTTCAGCAGTATCACTCCTCATTCATTTAAACCCCAATGAATTATGGCCTCACCATTTTAGAGATTCTCAATAACACAACCCTTTCTTCCCAGGAAACCCCCTAATGTACCAACCGAGTTCCTTGCTGCATCATCGAGCTGACTTTATGTTTCATACACAGGAAGACTCCAATGCCTTTACTGTTCCTTTTCTGGAAGTCCTCTCCATTAAGTAACAGCCTGCCTTTTGATTCTCAGTGTCATCCTCAAACTCGGATGTATATTGTACTCAGCTCCCTCCTTCAGGCTGTCAGCTTAGATTGCAAATAACTGATGCCATCAGACTGATATTTGTGGTACTCCAGCAGATAAACCTTGACCATAAAGATCCATTAATCCTGACTCTCCGATTTCTGTGTTAAACAATCATCATCCCACGTTAATACAGTATCCAACGTCCTAGAGCTTCTGTTTTGTGTAAGAACCTTTGTTTTGTAATACCTTGTGGAAAATCTCTGGAAGGCCTCGTGTCCACCAGATCTCCTTTATCAAGTCCACTTGTTACATTTTCAGGCATCTCCAGAAATACTTTGCATGATTTTACAGGCAAAATATCATTTCCCTTTCACAAAACCACTCTGACTCTGTGTGAAGCTTTTCTAAATGTCCAAAATGGGCAGATCTTCCAAACTATATTAGTCCCATCTGCTTTCATTTGCTCCATATGCCTCTTAATGTTTCCCATTCATATGTTTGTCCAAATGCGTTTTAAATGTTGCAGCTGTCCTTGCATCTCCCACACTTCCTCTGGAAGCGTATTCCATACCCACACCGCCCTGTGTAAAAACGCTGACCCTTCATCCCTTTTAAATCTACCCTCTTTCACCTTAAACCTATTCCCTCTATGTTTGGAATCCCCTACCCTTTGGAAAAGACCTTGGCTATTCACCCTATCCATACCTCTCATTGTTCTATATGTTTCTATAATGTCACCCCTCAACATCCTACACTCCATCTGATACTAACTTCAAGAACAAGTGTTTAAAGATAAGCACTGCAGAATTAAACAATATTAAAAATGACAGGTAACCAACACTCAGCCCAAACGTCATACTGTGATTTGTTTTTCTCCATGTTTCAATACTAAGGCAGCATGAAACGCTTGCTAGTGCCAATAAGAAGTCAAGCACCTGAATTCCTTTGTCTAAAGGGGGTAATGATCACGACAGTGAAAACGTATCTGTGGCCAGATCTATATATTACCACATGGACAACATTCTCCCTCCTGGCCTCCGTATGACTTTGTCTGGTTGTGTCTTCTTTATCTTGCATTCAATAAAGAGAACCCCTTTCCCCCAGTAACCCTTAATTCCGACCCGTTATACAGAATCTTCTCATTCCCCACTGCTAAAAGTCCATTTATCTTTTGCCACACCCTCTTTTTCCTGCCACCCATGCTCCACTTCTGACAAGGGATTAAAATACCATTTTGCAATTGTATTCAGTTTTGAAGAATTGTCACACTGGACTGGAAACGCTAACTCTGTTACTCTCTCTCTGCAGATGTTGACAGACCTGCTGAGTTTCTCCAGAAATGAATAGGCACAGAACAATTTTTCAATTAAACAAATGACTATGGATACTGGAAATAAAAATACAAAAAGCTTTATAGAAGGTTCACTGGAACTGGAAGTTTAGCTCTGCATTCACTCCTGAAAATTCTGCAACGTTTTTAGCCATTTCTTCAGCAATTTTTGTTTGTTGAACAATTTCGAACGACATATTGTCAAAGATGTCCAAACATCCTGTCCATCATGGAGAGCCGTACACGGGGAACTGAACAGCAACACATGGTGACAAGTTCCTTGACTCTGAAACTGCATAAGGCTGGCATCACTGATACTGCAGAGCTCTGATTCATGGTCAGGGAGAAAAACAGAAGGAAACACATTCATTTTAAATACAGAAGATTGCATTACTGAAAGGAAAAGATTCAGATTAGTACCTTAAATGGATATAGTTTATGTAACAAATTGGAGGCGTGACACCAAGGAAAGACTTCCAGCAGAATGAGAATATGAAAATGGAAGTATTTCCGCATCAGAAACCAGAGTAGGTCACTGAGTACAGGGCTGATGGGTGAATGGGTCTCGGTGTGAACTGGGGCCAGTCAGTATTATTGAACTGTCGATATTGCAGCTAAAACTGGGTTATCATCTGATGCTGTAGATTTCAATGACAATCTGTAACTTTTTCCCCCGGATAGTCCATCCGTCTACCATTTCCATCAAGCCGATCCTTGGGTCAGTGACGAGTGCAGGTGAACATGGTCGGGTCGGAATCACGTGCACCTAAAGCTGATGACAATCCATTAAAGCTACCGCACTTGACTGGTTACACTACAAACAGCAGGACTAACATCTGATACAGACAGAGAGATGAGCTCAAGACTACCAAATCAGATCTAAGCTCTGGCAGGACTAACATCTGATACAGACAGAGAGATGAGCTCAAGACTACCAAATCAGATCTAAGCTCTGTCGTCCTGTCAAATCCATGGATAAAAGTCGATGGACCATTAAACAACTTACTGGGGAGAGGACTCCACAAATATCCCCATCCCAAATAATGGAACAGCCCTGTGCGACAGTGTAAAAGATACAGTATCTGCACCATCCTCAGCCAGAAGTGTTGAGTCGATTACCCACCTTACCCTCAATATGATACCCTCAGAATCACAGATGCCCGTCTTAATCAATTCAATTCACTGCACGTGACATGAAGCAACAGCTGGACACTGTAGATATGACAAAGGCATTTGGCCCTGACACCATTCCTGCAATAGGACTGAGGACTTTTGCTACACAACAAGCCGTGTCGCTGGGGAAGCTGTTTCATTCCAGCTCCAACTCTGACAACTCCATGGCAATGTGGGTAATTAGCAACTGCAGTCCTCACTTTCTCCTAATGTGGGTAATTAGTCAACTATGCCCCATCCCCTAAGAAGGGAATAATTACAATCAGATCAATTACCACGCCCTCAGTCCCATCACGATAGTCAAATTGGTTGGGGTTATTTTTGAAAGAGTTGTCACACAGTCCAAAAAATAATCATAGAACATAGAACATAGATCAATACAGCACAGAACAGGCCCTTCGGCCCACGATGTTGTGCCGAACTTCTAACCTAGATTAAGCACCCATCCATGTACCTATCCAAATGCCGCTTAAAGGTCGCCAATGATTCTGACTCCACCACTCCCACGGGCAGCGCATTCCATGCCCCCACCACTCTCTGGGTAAAGAACCCACCCCAGACATCTCCCCTATACCTTCCACCCTTCACCTTAAATATATGTCCCCTTGTAACACTCTGTTGTACCCGGGGAAAAAGTTTCTGACTGTCTACTCTATCTATTCCTCTGATCATCTTATAAACCTCTATCAAGTCACCCCTCATCCTTCGCCGTTCCACCGAGAAAAGGCCGAGAACTCTCAGTCTATCCTCGTACGACCTCCTCTCCATTCCAGGCAAATCCTGGTAAATCTTCTGTGCATCCTCTCCAAAGCTTCCACATCTTTCCTAAAGTGAGGCGACCAGAACTGCACACAGTACTCCAACTGTGGCCTAACCAAAGTCCTGTACAGCTGCAACATCACTTCATGACTCTTGAATTCAATCCCTCTGCTAATGAACGATAATACTCCATAGGCCTTCTTACAAACTCTATCCACCTGAGTGGCAACCTTCAAAGATCTATGTACATAGACCCCAAGATCCCTCTGTTCCTCCACCTGACTAAGAACCCTACCATTAACCCTGTATTCCGCATTCTTATTTGTTCTTCCAAAATGGACAACCTCACACTTGGCAGGGTTGAACTCCATCTGCCACTCCTCAGCCCAGCTCTGCATCATATCTAAGTCCCTCTGCAGCCGACAACAGTCCTCCTCACTGTCCACAACTCCACCTATCTTCGTATCATCTGCAAATTTACTGACCCACCCTTCGACTCCCTCATCTAAGTCATTAATAAAAATTACAAACAGCAGAGGACCCAGAACTGATCCCTGCGGAACTCCACTTGTAACTGGGCTCCAGGCTGAATATTTAACACCTACCACCACTCTCTGACTTCGACCGGTTAGCCAGTTTTCTATCCAATTGGCCAAATTTCCCTCTATCCCATGCCTCCTGACTTTCCACATACGCCTACCATGGGGAACCTTATCAAATGCCTTACTAAAATCCATGTACACTACATCCACTGCTCTACCCTCATCCACATGCTTGGTCACCTCCTCGAAGAATTCAATAAGACTTGTAAGGCAAGACCTACCCTTCACAAATCCGTGCTGGCTGTCCCTAATCAAGCAGTGTCTTTCCAGATACTCGTAAATCCTATCCCTCAGTACCCTTTCCATTACTTTGCCTACCACAGAAATAAGACTAACTGGCCTGTAATTCCCGGGGTTATCCCTATTCCCTTTTTTGAACAGTTAATCAGTTCAGTGTGGTTTCCGCTAGGCCCCCATGTGGAGATGGTGCTGCTGTGGAATTGTCATTGGATTGCTAATCCAGACCAGGATAATTCTCTGACAACTGGTGCTAGTTAAAAACAATTAAGAAAATATCTGGATCTAATACCTGGTGTCAGTAATAGTGATCATTTGTTCAATGTCGATTATAGACGATGATCTCCTTCCCCAGTATACGTTCAGGAAGTGAATCTCCCGTGCTTTCCTGGTCTGGCCTAAAAGTGACTCCAGACACACAGACATGTTATAAACTCTTCAATGGTCTCTGAAACGGCCAAGCAAGGCACCCAATTGTATCAAACTGCTACGAGGTCTTAAAGGATAAACTCAGAGAGAACACCCGGCACCAGCCTCGTTATCAGAAAAGGGAACGGGAAACACAATCCTGTTGACCCTGCAGAGACCTCCTTCCTAACAGCTGAGAGCTTGTGACAATATTTACAGAGCTTTCCCACACACTGCACAGAAGCATCAGGAAAGGAATACGTCATACAACTCATTGAGCTTTCACTATTCTCGTTAATGGCCGAACATCTCCTCAATGCAGTTTTCCCCATACAATATATATATCCCTTAATATGTTTAAACGTTGTGAACCATAAAATGAGAACTGCTGTAGTCCATTCAGCCCACCAGTTTTGTGCCTCCATTCTATGTACAGGCAGTTCACTGATAACGCGTGTTGATTAAATACAATTTGGCTGCAATGCAATTAATGAACCTTTTTCTATAAAGTGAACTCGTGTTCACTGTGATGCGATTCCTTGCCAGACACCAGCTGAACAGCAAACCTTTCCTCAAGATCCCTCTGTCTACAAAAGGTACAATCAATGTGTTCAGCTAAAACAGGAATGCAATCCGCTCTACAGGCCTTGAAACTGAGCCTGAAACTGGGAATTGTAGTTTATATTTAGAAACAACTTTATTTCAAACTGTGGGGAGAATCTTGGGGAGAACTGGAATTCCCCATCGGCATCACATGGTCACTCAGCCTCCGCGCACTTTCTGGTGAAGATTGTGGTGAAAGGTACAGTGCTCTACTGAGTGACTGTCGTGTGAAAGCGTTACATTTACAGCACTGTTCCATTACAACATGTAATTTAATGATTTATTTAGACTGTCCGAATGTGTGTTAGACCAAATGTAATTTTTGGTTTTTACTGATTCGGCACTTATCCTCTTTTATCCAAAGACCCCATTATCAATATTGCACAATTTTCTACAACACAGTGTTGCAAAGAAACACATTTACTGCGTTATTAGAGAACAACTTGGAATGATAGCTGATTTTCTATCTTCACACCATACTCCTGCTCTCTCCCAATCCCTTTAGTTTCCGGAAATCCTTATTTATATTCAGCCCCTTGACTTCCACAGCCTGATCTGGGAGAGAGTACCCCTGGTTCGCCAGTCTCTGAGTGCAGGCATTTATTCTCATCTCAAGGCAAAGTGGCCTGTCTGTACCTAATATTGTGGCCCCTTGTTTTCGACGTCCCAGCCACGGGAATTACCATCCCTGCTTTTAATCTGTCTCGCCCTGTCAGAGTGTTATATATTTCACTGAGATTTCCACTCATTTTCCTAAACCCCATGGAATACAGGTCCAGTCGCTGCAAACTCTGCTCCCACAACAAGTCTGTCATCCCAGAGATCAGTCTGGTCATCCTTTGCTGCTCTCCCTCAATGTCAGGTTTGTCCTCTGTTAGGAAAACAGACCAACACTGCACACAATACTGCACAATGTTCGAGATGGGGTCTCACCAAGGCCCTGTGCAGCTGCATAAGATACACTTACTCCTGTACTCAAATCCCCCTGAAATGAAAGTGAATACAGCATTTATCTTCCTACCCGCTTTCTGCTCCTGCAATATTGCTTTCAGTGACTGGTCTACAGGGAGATCCAGATTCCTTTCAAAGTTACAGTTCCCCACTTGCTGGGCCTACATACAATGGTCAGCGTGCCAATGCCATTCCCAGTATTGACTTCTGGCTTCAGAACTCACTGCCCTACATGGACTCGGCAGGCTATACAGATATGAAGAAAAATGCAGCTTAAGTTCATTCATAGAGCAACATTTTTCAACCACTCCTTTTTCAAATGAGAGGCTGCCATTCTATTTTTCCCATCAAAGTACACAACATTTCATCTCCTTCATTACTCTCCATCTGCCACGTATTTGCCCAGTTATTCCACTTGTCTCAATCACCTTGGAACTTTTTTACATCCTCCTCATCCACTCAAAGGCTGACATCGTTTAGTGCTGTCAGCAGACTTGGGAATATTGCAGTTGCGCTCCACACCCAAGATATGATGCGTATTGGGAATAGCTGGAGCCCAAGCCATGATCCTTTCTATATCCTCCCAGCCTTCCATTAAAAAAAATATTGTTTTATTCCTACTCACTGTTTCCTGCCAGCTCTCCCATTCTAAATCTATGACCATATATTAGCCTGAGTTCCACAGAATTCGAATTTGCAGAATAGGCTTGGGCTTTATCAAAACTCTTTTTGAGATTCCATTCGTATGGCATTGATACCTTCTACATAATTCTACTAAAAGCCACTTTCTCAAATATGGTTTCCATTTCATAAATCTCTGTTGACTTTGTCTATGCCCATTAATTTCAGTCGAATACTTTCTCTAAACTGTTTAGCTGCTAATTTCATTCTATCCCTTTTTCTCACCAGAATAAAGTTTCCTCGTATTACTAGGAAGTTTTCTTTTTTGTTTTATTTTCTTCTGTGAAGGCATAACTGAAGTATTTGCTCCATCGTTCTGCTATTTCGCTGTCCTCAATTATCTGGTATCAGACGGTAAGAAATCTGCACCTTTTTGCTCTTAATTTTGCCCTTGACATATTTTCAGGAAATATTTCATGTTCTCTCTTATCAACTGTGTTAAGATATTCTTCAGAAACCCATCAATTCCTACCTTAAGCTACTCAATGATTGACCTTCCACAGCCATACAATCACAGAAGCAAAGTCTCTGTACTACCAGAAATACAGCACGGTCCACATTAGGCCCACTTTCCGACACATGACCATAGCCGTGAATCTTAAAGTATTTGAAGTGCACAGCCGTGTCGTTTCTAATGGGTAGAGGTTACCATGACAACTGTACTCTCAAGAAGTGCATTCCAGACCCCAACACCCTCTGGTTGAAAAACAATTCTCAAATCTTCACTGAACCGCAAACCCTTCACTTTAAAAGTGGGGCCCTAGACTAAAAGCTGCTGTCTATCCACACTATCCATGGACCTCGTAATCCTATTCTTCTGAATCACAGACCTCTCAGCCTTCTCTCCTCCAAACTAAACAACCTGAGATTATCCAGCCTCTCTCCATAGCTGATATGCTCCATCCTAGGGAACATCCTGGTGAATATTCTCTGTACCCCCTCCAGTACAAGCACATACTTCCTGTAATGTTGTTCCCAGAACTACACACAGAATTCCATCTTGCCCTCATCAAAGTTCTGCATAGTTCTTATCATCTATGCCTAGATGAATAAAGGCTATGTTTATATTCCCCTATCCTTCCCCAAACTGTGTATTAACCTGTTCAATCACATTCAGCGATATGTGGAGAAGCACCTTCTGAGCTTCCTAGTGTACTGCCATACATTGAGTACTCCCCTGTCTGGTTCCTTCTCCCAAAGTGTATCATCTCATAGTTATCAGATTTGCATTCCATCTGCCATTGATCCACCCATCTGACCATTCCATCTGTATCACCCTGTAACATAAGGCCATCCTCCTCACTGCTAATCACCCGGCCAATCTTTGTATCAAACACAAACTTATTTATTACATACCCCACCCCTCATCCATTTTCACAGCTACATCATTTATGAATACCACAATTAATAAGGTTAAAAATCTCTCAACATCAGTTACATCACGTGGTTGTGCACATTGATGAAGAAGCAGTGTTTCGAAAGCTTGTGCTGCCGGATAGATCTGTTAGACTATAGTCTGGTGTTATGCTATTTTTACATTTGTCCACCCCAGCCCAACACTAACACCTCTGAATCACAAATAATAAGGGACCCAGCACTGATGCCTGTGGTACACTGGCCCCCAGTCACACAAACAGCCTTCCCCTCTTTCTCCTACTACTAAAGTTGATTTAGATGCAACTTGACAAGTCACTAATGAGGCCTACCTATTTACTGGTTATTCTGTTACACTTGACACACTTATAGATTGTCTGGGGATTCTCCGTAATCTTGCCCTGCCTTTCCCCTGTGTTAGTCAGTCCCGTCCACGTGTAGAATTTCCTCCTTATTTCAGTCTTCAATGTTCTGTCCTTATCCTGCCATTATTTGCCTTGAATGTGGATTAGACAGCCTGATAAACATCTGTTAATTTTCAACTTGTCGTATGTTTTGTGAGTTTTATAAAGTTGACAGTGACCCAACTCTCATTCTTTGAAACTCAAGAGAACACAGGCGGAGTTTCCTCATCACGCAATCTTCTATCTGAGGGATTTATCTGGATAATGTCCATTACACTTCCTCTGTGGTCAGCATATTCTTTCTCAGATTTGGTCACCAAAACTGTTCTCAATATTCCAGGTACAGTCTCACCAACACTCTGTGAAACTGCTTCAACATGTCTTTACATCTATATTCTGACTCCCTTTAAGGAAGGCAAACCAAACTTTAATTTTCCATTTACATATATTCCTCCAAATACCCTTCACATCAATGCATTTTCGAACTCACTGTGTGAGTTCTTATAGAAAGCCTTCTGATAATCTAAAATATGCCAATTCTACTGGATCCCCATTATCTATGCTGTAAGAATCAACTTCAAACAACTCCAAAGTTTGTCAAGGATAATGCCCCTTTCAGAAATGCATACTGAGTCTCTCCAATATTGCTGTTAATGTCTAAGTATCCAATATCACATCCTATATAATCGATTCCAACAGTTTCCCGACAAATGTAAAATTAATTTGTCAGCAGTTCTCCACACTATTTCTTCTTCCCTTTGTAGATGCTTGGATCCCTACCATTCATACATAGTGCTTGGATCACGGTTACTAATGTACATTTATCTACACCAGCTTCCAGACTCTGCAGAATGTACAGGAAAATAGAACGCAATCTTCGACAATGCAATCGATACTTCTATTTGTGATTTATTTCTGAAGATTTTGGTATGAAGTACATCTGGTTTGTCAAGCTGAGCAATGCTCAATCCAGCTGCATGTTTAATATTGCCTTGTTACTGATATGAATTGACTTTATGTCTTTACTTCCACAAGTCCGAGACGATCACTTCGTATTTCTGGGTGATTTTCTGGATCTTACTCCATTAAGACAGATGGAAAGGAACTGGGCATTTGCTTTGCAATTTCCCTGTTATCAACCATAAACTCGTCTCTCCCGATTGAAATTTCCACATTTGACGATGTTTTTCATTCCTTTGAAATATAGATCGTAGATTTTTGCAGTCTTTGTGTTCCTGTTTGCTTGCATGCATGTTCGCTTTTTGATTTCCTGATCAGTTTCATGACCCTCCTTTTCTGGATTGCAATTTTCTGAGAATTCTCAGGATTCCACAAAGTCTGGAATTCTTCTGAAGTCACTTCCTGTGATTAATATCTTCTTTAATTTGTTAATTTAATCATCATTAAGTCACTTTCTCATTCTTTGGTGTTTTCACCTGAAATAAGTCAACATATCAGTATTTCTATAAACCTCCTGGTCCTGACCCGATATATTCAGGAACACTGCAGGAGGACAAAGAAGTAATAACGGGGGCCTTGGTTGGTACTTTTGCATCATCGGTAGCCAACGGGTGAGGTCCAGGATGACTGGAGTGTAGCGAATGTTGTGCCCTTATTCAAGAAGAGCTACAAAGAAAAACCTGGTACCTATAGACCAGTAAACCTGACATCTCTAGTAGGTATGTTTCTTGATAAGGTTCTGAGAGAGAAGATATACATGGATTTGGAAAGGCAGGGTGTGATTATGAGCAGTCAGCATGGCTTTGTGCATGGGGGATCATGTCTTAAAAATTTGATAGATTGCTTTGGTGAAATGACAAGTAACTTGGTGGTATACCTGGTGTATATGGATTTCAGTAAGGCCTTCTGTAAGGTTCCACATTGTACGCTGCTCTGGAAGTTTAGATCACATGGAATTGAGGGGGAGCTGGCAAATCAAATCCAAAATTTGCTTGATGGTAGGAAACATTGTGTAATAGTGGAAACATGTTTATCGGACTCGAGGCCTGTGATGAGTGGAATGCCTCAGGGGTCAATTCTGGGACTATTACTGTTTGTTTTATGCATGTTTATTGGATATATATGTACATATTACACACATCTATGATTTAGATGAGAATGTACAGGCAAGAATATAAGTTTCAAGGTGACACTAAAATAGACGGTGTCGTGGACAGTGAGGAAGACTATCAGGAATTTCAGAAATTACAGCAGTGCCTTGATCAGGTGAGGAAGTGGGCCGAGAAATGTCAAATGGAGTTTAATACAGATAAGTGTATTTAATACAGATAAGTTCATGCATTTTAGAAAGTTAAAGCCAGGTCGGAGTTTCATGGTGAATAGCAGGGTCTTTAGGAGGGTATTGAAACAAAGGGACCTTGGGATTCAGGTTCAAAGTCCTCTGAAAGTGGAGTCACAGGTAGATAGGGCAGTGAAAAAGGCATTTGGCAGACTGGCCTTCATCAGTCAGAGCAATGAGTATCGAAATTAGGGAGTTATGTTGCAGTTATAGAGGTTGCTGGTGATGCAATACTGGTAGTGTTATGTTCAGTGTTGTTCACGTTGTTATAGGAAGGATGTTATTAAACTGGAAATAGTGCAGAGGAAACTTACAAGGATGTTGCCTGGACTCAATGGTCTGAGTTATTGTGAGAGGTTGGGCAAGCTAGGAGTTTTTCCTTTAGAGTGTATGAGACTGAGGGGGATCTGATAGAAGTGTATAAGATCATGGGAAGCATGGATAGAGTGAATGCACTCTGTCTTTTTTCCCCAGGGTTGAGCAACCACGGACCAGAGGGCATTAATTTAAGATCCGAGGGGAAAGAGTAAAATGAAACCTGAGGGGCAATTTCTTTTACAAACAGGGGGGTATGCACATGGAATGAGCTGTCAGCAGAAGTGGTTGAGGTGGGTACATTCACAAAATTTAAAATGCATTTGGACAAATACACGGATAGGAAAGAATAAGAAGGATACGGGGCAAGGGCAGGGAAATGGGGTTAACATTTCGTTCGGAATGGACCAGTTTGGTCTGAAGGGCCTGTCTCCGTGCTGTCGGACTGTATGACTCTCACAATCATTGCTTCTCCCATTGAATGTTATATTGTACTTCCCCAATTCACTGGAGTGTAATTAACCCTCTAGTCTGCAGGGCTTCCATGATGCGTGACCAGAACGCTCGAACATTCGATATTATATTCAGACGCCGTGTAAAAATGCAACATATTGATGTCACTATTCCTCCAAAGCTGCTTCAGAGAAAGGTTATTAATTAGTCCTCCTGACCACACAACACCAAATCTGAAATAACCTGCTCTCTAGTTTGGTTAACAACATACTGTTCAACCGACCTGATACACACTTATGGAAGTTATTCTTCACAGTGTTAGTAGTCACTTAGTTAATGCAGTTTCGGTGCAACTTGAGACAATCCAGTATTACTGCAGCACCCATGATTATATGCTACTCATTCACAGGATGAGGGCGTCGCTGGATAACCAGCATTTATTGCCCATGGCAGAGGGCAGTTAAGAGTCAGCTGCGTTGTCTTGAGTCTGGAGTCACATGCAGGCCACACCAAGTAAGGACAGCAGTGTCCTTCCCTCAAGAACATCAGTGAACCAGATGAGATTTTCCAACAATCGACAATGGATTCCTGGTCATCATAAACCCTTGATTCCAGATACATATTGAAATCAAATTCCACCATCTGTCATGGCAGGATTTGAAATCATATCCCCAGAATATTACCTGGGTCTCTGGCTTAAGAGCCCAGCGATAATATCACTATGTCATTGCTTTCCCTTGCATATACTTACACACCTAATTTCCAGAACATATGATGTAAAGTATTTGCGTGATAGATTTGGGTTTGATATATCACGCACTAATGTTTGCTTCACCTTGCTATTTGTAGATCTACCCAAACTGATTCTTTTGGATGTGATGGAAAAGGTCTGTGGCGTTATTAGCGATAGACCTGGACAAGACGTTCAGGGAGATTCACCTCAATGCTGAGATGATCTGAAGAATTGG
Source organism: Chiloscyllium punctatum (assembly GCF_047496795.1). NCBI lineage: Eukaryota > Metazoa > Chordata > Chondrichthyes > Orectolobiformes > Hemiscylliidae > Chiloscyllium > Chiloscyllium punctatum. Next base: position 37,992,193 of record NC_092790.1, on the reverse strand, counting down.
TCAGCAATACAGGACAAGCATCAATATTCTTTCCCCCAACTTTGCCAGGATAAGTGTCACCATATTCTTCTGCTCCCTTGCACTCACTGTATATCTGTTATAACACCTGCCCCCGAATAAGGCTCACACTCTATCTCCAAATAAGGCTCAAGCACGACCACACTCACTGTTGAATTCGCACCTTCCCTCCCCGACGTTTTCTCTCACTGACACAATAGCCACGCACACTAATACCACTTCATGGATACAACACTGTGGTCAGACTCCCTCCAGACATCTCACCCTTCTCCCTTCCACTACACCAGCACTAATAGTAGGGGTACCCACTCCCACCCTCACTCCATCCCTCCTCTTCACCAATTCCAGGAGAAACATCCTGGAATAGGACATAAAGGGTGTTCGAATGACGGATATCTGTTCCCTCACCCACTACCTCGACATGTGGGGAGGATCCTGGAAAGAGCCACAGAGGACTAGGATACCTTGTGTGGAGATTGTGAAACATCAACATCCCACCAACCAAGTAAGCTGCAATGTTCAGGAAAGAGCAATTCTCAATTTAAACTAGCTGGCATTTCCAATCTCATCTCTCACACTTTTCAGGCTTAGTTAAAAACATTAATGAAAGACTATAATAAAAATAATGTTTATTCTCTTCAGTAAAAATGTTAAAAATAAAAAAAAGTGAACGGAATAAGTTCATTATGAAAAATCTAAAACATGACGTTCATTCAAAATTGTGGGCATTCCCTCATAAATACTCGACATCATTTCTCTCACCAAAACTTCTTACGAGTGTTTGTATTCTTGTGTCTGCTTCTTTAATTTCAACGGAATATCATGCCCTGCTACCAGATGCTCATCGTAAATGTCCCTTCCTCTCTGAACTTTTCGTAAACTGTCAATATATTTCCAAATAACTGGATGTTCCACATCATGTTCGCATTGTCATCTCCTGTGGGTAGCTTCTGCATTATTGTCTGTTTTTTCGTCATTGTTTAAAGTCCTTTCATATAAATTCCACATTCCAACTGGAAAAAGCGGTGAACGCCGACCATTTCCTCTGCGTAATCTTCTGCCTCCATAGTTATCCTCGAACCAGTCCAGCAGCGGTTGCAGTTCATCTGGAAGCGCATCAGTCAAATGTTCAATAGCTTCATGAATGTTTTCAATCTGAATAAATGAAAGACTAATTATCATTTTAGCTCTGAAATAAAACTCTGAGTCAGTGTTATACTTACTCAAGTGTCTTTTTAACATTTTTACTGAAGGGAATAAACATTATTTTTATTTAAATTTCTTTGATTAATGCTTTTATCGAAGCCTGAAAAGGAATAAATATGAGCTGCGCTGAAATAGTTCTGCGCCTAAATGGGTCTGCGGCAAAATGGGCTGCACCAAACAGACCGCACCAAACAGAATGAAGTATTCAGTCAATTACACAGAACAGGGGGACGTCATATAACCATCCCAGGCTGTTATGCAGAAGCAGGGACACCCTGGGGAGCTGTCAGGAAATGCAGATTAGAGATCATTACTCATTTTGTGTTTGGAAAGCTGTAACGAGTGGAATTCTTCAGGGATCTGTATGAGGTCATCAACAAATTACAATCTATTCTAATGAACTGGATGAAGGAGATGGGGCTCAGTTTGCTCATGCACCAGGATAATCATTCAATAAGATGTCAAATGGAGACAGAGCGTCTGCAATGGGATACAGACAGGGGGAGGGTAGAACGTCTGGAATGGAATACAGACAGGGGGGAGGGCAGAGCATCAGAAATGGGATACAGACAGTGGAGGGAAGACTGACTGCAGTTGGACACAGACAGGGGAGGCAAAAACAATGACTGCGGATGCTGGAAACCAGATTCTGGATTAGTGGTGCTGGAAGAGCACAGCAGTTCAGGCAGCATCCAAGTAGCTTCGAAATCGACGTTTCGGGCAAAAGCCCTTCATCAGGCAGGGGAAAGCAGAGCGTCTGCAATGGTACAGATGGGGATGGCAGGGCGTCTGCAATGGGATACAGACAGAGGGAGGACATAGCGTCTGCAATGGGATAGGGACAGGAGGAGGGCAGAGCGTCTGCAATGGGATACAGACAAGGAGAGGGCAGAGCGTCTGCAATGGGATACAGACAGGGGAGGGAGAGCATCTACAATGTGATACAGACAGGGGGAGGTCAGAGCGTCTGCAATGGGATACAGACAGGGGAGGGAGAGCATCTACAATGTGATACAGACAGGGGGAGGTCAGAGCATCTGCAATGGGATACAGGCAGGGGGAGGGTAGAGCATCTGCAATGGAATACAGAAGGGGGAGGGCGGAGCATCTGCAATGGGATACAGACAGGGAGAAGACAGAGCGTCTGCAATGGGATACAGACAGGGAGAAGACAGAGCGTCTGCAATGTGATACAGACGGGGGGAGAGCAGAGCGTCTGCAATAGGAGACAGACAGAGGGCAGGCAGAAGGTCTGCAATGGGATGCAGACAGGGAGAGGACAGATCATCTGCAATGGGATACAGACGAAGGAGAGCAGGACGTCTGCAATGGGATATGCACGGGGGAGGGCAGAGCATCTGCAATGGGATACAGACAGGGGAAGGGCAGAGCCTCTGAAAGGGAGACAGACTGGGGAAGGGATGCACGCCTGCAATGGGATACAGGCAGGGGGATGGTAGAGCATCTGCAATGGAATTCAGAAGGGGGGGGCAGAGCATCTGCAGTGGGATACAGACAGTGGAGGGCAGAGCGAAGGCACTGCGTCTACACTGGGATACAGACAGGGGGAGAGCAGAGCGTCTGAAAGGGAGACAGACTGGGGAAGGGATGCATGCCTGCAATAGGATACAGGCAGGGGGAGGGAAGACTGTCTGCAATGGGATACTGATGGGTGAGGGCACAGCGTCTGCAGTGGGATACAGACAGGGGAGGGCAGAGCGTCTGCAGTGGGATACAGACAGGAGAGGGCAGAGCGTCTGCAATGGGAGACAGACAGGGGACGGCAGAGCGTCTGTAATGGGATACAGACAGGGGAGGGCAGAGCGTCTGTAATGGGATACAGACAGCGGAGGGCAGAGCGATGGCAGTGCATCTACAATGGGATACAGACAGGGGAGGGCAGAGCGTCTGCAGTGGGATACAGACAGGGGGGGGCAGAGCGTCTGTAATGGGATACAGACAGCGGAGGGCAGAGCGATGGCAGTGCATCTACAATGGGATACAGACAGGGGAAGGGCAGAGCCTCGGCAATGCGATAAAGACAGCTGAAGGCAGTGCGTCTGTAATGGGATGCAGACGGGGAAGGTCAGATCGTCTGCAATGGGATGCAAACAGGAGGAGGGCAGAGCGTTTGCAATGGGATACAGACTGGGGGAGGGCACAGCAACAAGCAATGGCATAGAGACAGAGGATGTCTGTGAGCAAATCTTCAGCAGAAAAAAACACAGTACAATACATATGTGATGGAAATTTTCTGTTTTGGGGAAAAGGCGAAACAGCAGAAATTTATTTCAATGCAAGGAGAATGCAGAACTCAGTGTTACAGAGGGATTTGTGTGTCTTTGTACATGAATCACATCAAATTAACCTGAAGATGTAGCAAGTGATTTGGAAGGTAAATGTCGTGATCCTGTTTCGTGAAAGGGGTGTTGGGTATGATCTTAGCGATATTTTTTGCATCAGTACAGGGCATTGCTGAGATTACATCTGTTGTATTATGTGTAGTTTTAACTGCCTAAACTGAAAAAAAAACAAAATTGCTTTCGAAACGTCTCAAAGATGTTTCTCTTTACGCATTCTTGGGATGAAGGCATTACGTTGTGAAGAATTAACAGTTCGGCCTGAGAATGATGGATGTTTTATTGGCCACATAAGACCTTGAGAAGAATGTAGTTGGTGAATACTGGATGAATATTTCTTCTTGTGTGGGAGAATAAAACTGGGGAAATAATTTAAGAATAAGTCAGTTTCAAAGGAAAGGTCATTGGACAGTAAAATTGAACTGTGAATTCTCTTCCTACTTGCTGACAGACAAGCTGAGCTTTTCCAGCAATTACTGTATATGTTTAAGAATATTCATTTTAACACAGATATTGTGAAGACATGAAACACTTATTTTTACATTATGCAAGCACATAGTAACACATCTTCAAAACAAGTAGAAACATTTATTGTTAATGAATTGATTCTGCAATAATGCACTGACCTGAAGTCGAGAATGTGATGGAGTCATATAGTTCATACAATGTTCAAGAAGAGCTCACAGAGTACAGTGTGGGATTGATAACGTTACTGATTTAACTTACAGATGGAAAATGTAGCCTATCTGTGGAGAAACATTCTATTGCTCCTTTTCTGTTTCCCTATCGCTCATCACAGCAATGTTTGGGAGTGAAAAAAAGCCCAGTCGTCTTTCCCACTAATGGAGGATTCCTGATGAGGATTCATTGGAATCTCCCCATTGCCTGAAGCAAAACAATTCAGCCAAATTCAACTGTTTCATGAAGAAATCCCATTGTCAGAAGGCTGTGCAAGCAGAATAACAACAGAAGTAATTATTCGACTCGATAGTGAGGCGAACAGACAGGGGATTCTGTGGCTGCAAATGGGAATCTGGAATGGTGTGTAGCCTCCCACATGCCCAGGGTCCAGGATGTATCAGAGTGGCTGCAGAACGTTCTCACTGGGGGTTGGGGGGGGGAGAGTTGGGGGAAGCAGCCAGAAGTCATTGTGCTCATTGGTACAAAGGACAGAATGACACAGGTAGAAATAGTGATGACATCCTGCAGAGTGATTGTGGAGAGCGAGAGAAAAGGATAAAAGACAGTGCTAATATCCAGTTTACTTCCAGTTCTCCGTGCGAGTGAGGGTAAGAAGAGGATGATATGGCAGATGAAGGGGTGGCTAAAGAATTGGTGCAGGGTGCAGAGACTTTTGGATTACTGGGATCTTTTGTGGGGGAAGGTGACGTGTTCAGGAAGGACAGGTTGTACCTGAGCTGGAAGGGGACCAATATCCTGGCAGGCATGTTTGAAACTGCTGCAAGGGATGGTTTCAACTAGATTGGCTGGATTGGGGTCGGGTGCGTGTGGGATCCTCAACAGCAGGGAGGGAAGTGCGAGGCTGGAAGGATATACAGTAATCAGAAACAGTAAAATGAAGAGACGGGTCAGGCTAGACAACGACGGGGAGCAAGGAATGTCTGTTGGATTAAATCGCAACTGTTTCAATGCAAGATGGCTGACAGGTAAGGTCGATGAACTCAGGGCATGGATTGGTGCGTGGGACTGGGATATTATAGCCATTACTGAAACATGGCTAAGGGAGAACTATATCATTGGCCATATCACCAACATAGTTATAATTATTTTTTGTGGGCAGTGGAGGAGTGGGGATAGAAAAGGGAGAAGGGAGCCAAAACAACACAGGGAATTATCGACTCAATCAGCCAAGGTCAGAGACGAGGAGTTCGTTGGAGGGGATTCTGAGGGATAGAATTTCCATTTATTTAGAAATTCAAGGAATGATTAGGGATAGTCAATATGGATTTGTGTGATGGAAATCATGTCTAATTAATGTGATTGAGTATTATGAAGAGATGTCAAAGAAGATTGAAGAATACACCGTGGTGTACAATTTTTACACAAACTTCAGCAAGGCATTTAATAAGGTTCCCCATCGTAGACAGATTACTAAAATTAGGTTATATGTAATCGAGGAAAAGCTAACCAATTGGATACAAAATTGGATTGAAGGTAATGGATTGTTATCCAAACCTAAGACCTGTGGCCAGCGGTGTTCTGAAAGAATCAGTGCTGAGCTCACTGCTTTTTAATCACGGCTATAAACATCTTTGATGTGATTATCGGAGGCATGGTTTGTAAGTTTACAGATAACATCACAAATTGGTTCAGTGGACAGTGAAGAAGATTAACTCAGAATATAACGGGATCCTTGATCATCAATGAGCCAAGGACTGGCAGATGGAGTTTAATTTATATATTTGTGAGGTTTTACATTTTGGTAAGTTAAAGCGGGGTAGTGCCCTGGGGAATGTTGCTTAACAAAGAGAACTATGGGTGAAGATTCATAGTTCCTTGTAAGTGGAGTTTAGGTCGGTAGAGTAGTGAGGAACCTGGTTGACATGCTTGCCTTAATCGGTCAGAATATTGAGAATAAGAGTTGGAGTAACGTGTTGCGCTTGTACAGGACGTAGGTGAGGCCACTTTAAGAAAACTGTGTACATATCAGTTGACTCTTGTTAAGCTTGAAAGGGTGCAGAAAAGATTTACAAAGATTTTCTGGAACCTGAGGGTTTGAGCAACAGGGAGATGATGAACAGGACGTGGCTTTTTCCCCTGGACTGTCAGAGACTGAATGGTGACATGACAGATGTTTAATAAAGTCCTGAGGGGCATGGAGAGTCTGATTGGTCAAGATCTTTTTCCCAGTGTAGGGGCGTCCAGAACTAGACAGCATAGGGTGAAGGTGACAGGGCAAAGACAGAAGGGACCTGAGGGGAAACCTTTTCATACAGAGGCTGGTGGGTGTACTGTCAGAGAAAGTAGTGAAAGCGGGTACAATTACACGTTTACAATGTAACTGGATAGGTACATAAATCGGAATGGATCATGTGATGTGGGTCAAATGCTGGCAAGTGGGACGCGATCTGATTAAGATGCCTGATTGGCATGGACAAATTGGACAAAAGGATCTTTTTCCACACTGTATGATTCTCTTATTCTCACAGCGGGATGAGGAAGGATTCTAAAAGGGCCATTCGAATGGGAATTCTCTTCCCCGGAAGTTTGTGGTGCCTCTCTGATTACAAGTATTCACAGCTGAGTTAGTTAAAGGTTTGACAGAAATGTGAGTCATGGATAATGGGACACAGACAGGACGATGAGGCTGAGACCATAATCTGATCAGCCACAATCTCAATGCCTGGTGGAGAAGGCTCAAATTCTCTAATGACCCACTCCTGCTCCTCAGTCCCATGTTTCTGTGTTCCATTCAACCCCTCTAACCTGCTAGACAGGAGCAGTTAGAGTCCACTTATTGTTATAGCATGGTACACAGAAATAGGGGAAACATTTCGGTCCCTCGAGACTGTCCCACTCGGTTTGGGAGATTGGATAATGTAATTGGAAGACCCAGGCTGGATATGGAAGAGGTTGCTCATTTCTCTTTACAAAACTTCCCCTCTCTGTATCTTGTGCTTCATTTGTTGAACATGTTGTAGACCCAGATTCACTGTGAATACAGCCCCCAAATCTCACCCAGTGATGGCTCACAAAATCCACGTGTCTCCCTGATTGCAATAGTCCATAAAAGACCTTCCAGGAAAATTACACACACTAACTTTCCAATAACAGAATGGGAAAGCATCAGAAACAGGTGCAGGTCATTCACATCCCAAGCCTGCCTTGCCCTTCACTAAGATCAAGGCTGACCTGCTCCAAGTCTCAAATCTTATTAATGTCCAATCTTCTTGAGCACTTCCATAGAACACAGAACAAAGAACAGTACTGATTTAGAGATGTCGGTATTCGACTGGGGTGTACAAAGCTAGAAATCACATAGCACCAGGTAATGTTCCAACAGGTTTAATTGGCAGCACAGTAGCTTTTGGAGCATCGCTCCTTCATCAGGTGATAGTGGAGGGCTCGATCGTAACACAGAATTTATAGTAAAAATTTACAGTGTGATGTAACTGAAATTATACATGGAAAAATTGATTCTCTGTTAAGCCTTTCATCTGTTAGAATAGCATGATAGTTTCACTTCTTTCATGTGTAAATCACAAAACCTTTTATTAAAAAAAAAGTTGCATTCTCAGGTGAGCTGTGAACAATGCTGATAGCAAGATAAAATGTTGAAGGTGTTGGCCCCCTGTGTTCTCTGACTATGCCATGATGTTTAGATTGATTCTAAGCTAAAAAGTGAGATAACGGAGTTTTACATGAATTCCTGCAGATTTTGAGCTCAAGGTTCTACATTAATGCATGCAGTTAGGACCTTCAGCTCTCGACGTTGTGTTGTTTGTCCTACTCTAACCTACATGCTTCCGTTCACTTTGTTCCATGTGCCTATCCAAGAGTCTCTTAAGTTTCCCTCACGTATTTGACTCTACTACCACTGATGGTAGTGCATTCAACACACCCACCACTCTCTGTGTAAAGAATCTACCTCTGATATCTCCCCTAAAACTTCCTCCAATTACCTTAAATTTATGCCACCTCGTGATAGACATTTCTGCCATGGGAAAATGTCTCTGGCTATTCACTCTCTATCTGCCTCTCATCATCTTGTACACCTCTGTCAAGTCACCTCTCATCTATTTTTCCTCCAATGAGAAAAGCCCTGACTCCCTCACGGTTTCTTCGTAAGACTTCTAGTCCAGGCAGCATCCTGGTAAATCTCCTCTTTGCACTCTCAAAAGCTTCATTATCCTTCCTATAATGGGGAGACCAGAACTGAACACAATATTCCCGGTGAGGTCTGAGCAGGGCTCTATCGAGCTGCAGCATAACCTCGCGGCTCTTAATCTCAATCCCCCTGCAACTGAAAGCCAACATACCATATGCCTTCTTAACAACCCGATCAACTTGGGTGGCAACTTTGAGGGATCTGTGGAGACGGACGCCAGGATCCCTCTGTTTCTCCACACTGCATTTAACCATGTATTCTGCATTCACATTCCAGCTTGCAAAGTGAATTCCTTCAGTTTGAACTCCATGTGCCATTTTCAGCCCAGCTCTGCATCCTTTCGATGTCCCATTGCAACCTACAATAGCCCTCCACATTCTCTACCACTCCAACCACCTTTGTGTCATCGGCAAACTTACTATCCAACTCTTCAACACCCGCATCCAAGTCATTTTTGAAAATAACAGAGAGCAGAGGTCACTGAACTGATCCCAGCAGGACACCACTGGTCCCTTTCAGTGATCTAGTTCCCCTAACTCTCTGTGTAAGAGAGTTCCTGACATTCACTACCCTCTGTTTGAAGAAAACCTTTTCTGCTTCAGCACCATCACTTATTAATATGAACAAAAGAGGTAACGCAGAGGCTCAGGTAAGAGAGACTGATCCTTAACTCAAGGCAGTATTTGACTGAGGATGTCATCAAGGAACCTGAACAAAATCACACTTACTGAGAATTAATTATGACCTCTACACTGCTTGGAGTCATTCACGGCACAAGGGAAGATGATTATCATTGGTGGGCATCAATCATCTTAGCCGTGGGGAACTTTTGCAGGAGATCCTCAGCGTAGCTTCCTCAGCTCAGGCATCTCCAGTTTGTCATCATAGAATCCCTACAGTGTGGAAGAAGGCTATTCAGCCCATTGAGTCCAAACTGAGCAGATTAGATTCCCTACAATGTGGAAACAGGCACTTCGGCCCAACCAGTCCACACCGACCCTCCAAAAAGTAACCCACCCAAACACATTTCCGTCTGACTAATGCACCTAACATGATGGACAATTTAGTATGGCCAATTCACCCTGCGTGCACATCTTCGGACTGTGAGAGGAAACCGGAGCACCCGAAGGAAACTCATGCAGACAACTGGGGAATATGCAAACTCCACACAGACAGTTACCTAAGGCTCGAATCGAACCTGGGACCCTGGTGCTGTGAGGCAGCAGTGTTAGCTAGTGATGCACCGTGCCAGCAGAAGAGGGGGCATTCACTGAAATCTACAAAGTTTTCAGGACATGTTGTCCCTCTTCAGCTCTTGAAACAATCTGTGACCATGTATAGCAAGACTCAGACAACATTCAAAACCGTGTTGTTAAAGTCTGGGTAACATTTATGTAACAGCACAGTACATTTCCACAGTAAAAGGACAAGTTCATTCAGCAGCTCAATCTGGTTTCACGAGAATGTGGGGAAGCCATTCATCCCATCAACACTACTGGGCAAAAGAAGGATAGCCCATTCAGCCCCTCCTGCCTGTTGCACAGGAAGGTAGGAGTCTGCTCTCTCCCACATGTCACGTACATGGGATCAGAAAGAACCATTTCAAACCCGGTGTCACTTACAAAGGAACAGGAAGAGGCTATTAAGCTTTTCAAGCCACTAACACAGGAACAGGAAAGTGTCAGAGATGCTCCAACATCACAAACAAATGGAGCAGGGGCTGCGCAGGCAACTGCTCCAAATTGATCCACATGCCTTAATTACATATGTGTTACTTTAACATGGTTTTCTGGCAGTCGGAATGAAGCCAACACTTTTTAGCCATTCTCCAAGTTATCTTCCATCTCCAAGAAGGCAGTCCCATGGTCTCCGTGGAGGTCAGAAACAAGTGGGGAATAACTAACTGTTTCAGCATGATGGTATTTTGGCTGCTGACAGGATTGTGTACAAAATGACACTCAATGCAGTGTCACACCGTAACTGTGCATTAAACTGTTCAGAGTTCATTCAGAGCCTGCACCTCGCTGTCAATTGACGTGTGGGTTCTGCAGATGCATGTAAACTGTCGTGAATTAAACATTCAATGAAAAGTATGACATTGTCACCCCTTTCAGCTGTTTGGGGTATAATGAGTTGCTGTCCATACCCATCAAGCTTCAACTTCTTATTCTCTCACAGCGCTCCAGATTAAGCACATCGTTACTGCACTCTCTCCTCATGGTAACACCATGCTAGTGTTTAGTCTGGTCAAACGCCTTTGCACTGTCTCGGTGACAAAGAGATCATTGATTATAAAGCAGACCAAATCTTTACACAAAGCACCAAATATTATCTCAACAAAACACGATCAGTGGGAAAGATATTCTAACTTTTGTACTTCAATCATTTTGCCTGAAGAGCCACAAATCATTTCCTTCCTGCCCCTGTATGAATTCTGTCAGTGACTTATGACCAAGGACATCCAGGTCCTTTTCAACAAAAGCACTCGCCAACCTCTCTACCATTTAATAAATATAAATGTACATGATGATATTTGTTGTTCACATCTGAATAATTGTTATACCTTGTGAACAGCTATTGCTCAAACACTGAACCTGCTGCCACCCATCAATCCTTCAGTCCAGAGAAAAACAGTATTCTTCTCGTATCTCTGTTACTCAAATTTTATTCCATGTGGTATATATTCCACCCCTACCTACCCATGGACTCTAACATTCCCCATTCACCTGTATTCAAACATGTCAAGCGTCTTCTAAAAATACAAATACTCCAATCCCATTGGTTCTCAACTGTCGATGTCACAATGGACAATCTCCACAAACAGGTTTATCAAAGATCATTTCCCTTTCCTGAATCCAGGCCGAATGTACCAAATCATATCATTATTCTCCAAGTGTCTAGTCGTCATGTTCCTTCAAAAAGGTTCCAATTTTTTTTTCTCACAGCTGACATCAAAGTATTTAGTTTTCTGTTTTCCCTCTCCATCCTGTTTTAAATATTTAGGTTGACAATAGATGCTGTCCAGTCTGCAGGATCATTTCCAGAATCTAACTAGCTTTGAAGAATAATCAGTAATTCTTTCACTAGCTCTGTTCTCGTCTCAATCACTCTGAGATGTAACTCATCAGATGCAGCAACTTATGAAACTTCAATTCAATTAGATTTTCATTAACATAAACTTCATTAATTCTGATTTCCTTCAGTTTCCAATTTTTACCAGTCCCTCTGTTCCCTAATATTTGTGGAAAGTAGTTTCTGTACCTTCCCTTGCGGAGATGGAACCAATGCATTCCTCTCAGCAGGCAGATGGTTTCAGTCAACTCGTGAATACATTGGAGGACTGCACTTCAGAGATGCTGGATATATTACCCACTGCTGCCTGAAAAGTTCCAGCATCACTCCAGTTTAATTTATCGTGAGTGTCAGCGCAGTCCTACTACTGGTGTGAGAACACAGGTTATACTGAAGGAGGGGATACAGCTCAGTGACCACCTCAGTTCTGAGACAAGCTGTTTTTACACTTTTCACCTGAATGGCTGCAGCTTAGACAAATCTTCCTGGAAATCCCAGAGAGGAAAATATAGTTCCTCGCTGCTCCCTGTTTATAGAGCTTCCCTTCTTTGTAGTCTCAGCTCCATTTGTTTATCATGGACCCAGACCCACTGTAAATGCAGTATCCAGAGTGGGGTTCCCAGACCATCGGGGCTCCCTGAATGAACCCAGTAGCTGACATCACTATCCTGGGAACACCGTCCACAGAGACTCCACTGACTTTCCAGATAACAGCAGCAAGTGAATTCCCCACACTTACAATGCATCCATTCACTACTGAAAATGCCTCGGTCTCCTCACTTTCTCTAGGAGACAGTGAGGAACGAGGATACTGGAGATCAGAGCTGAAAAATGTATTGCTGGAACAGCACAGCAGGTCAGGCAGCATCCAAAGATCTGGAGAATCGACGTTTCAGGCATGAGCCCTTATTCAGGAATGAGGAGGATGAGCGCCTCATCTTCCGCCTACGAACCCTCCAACCACAAGGGATGAATTCAGATGTCTCCACCTTCCTCATTACCCCTCCCCCCACATTGTCTCAATGCCAATCCTCGTACCCAGCACCACCTTTCTGACCTGCAATTTTCTTCCTGACCTGTCCGCCCCGACTCCCACTCCGGCCTATCACCCTCTCTTTAACCTCTTTCCACCTCTCGCATTTCCAACGCTCCTCCCCCAAGTCCCTCCTCCCTACCGTTTATCTTAGCCTGCTTGGCACACTTTGCTCATTCCCGAAGAAGGGCATGCCCGAAACGTCGATTATCCTGATCTTTGGATGCTGCCTGACCTGCTGTGCTTTTCCAGCAATACATTTTTTAGCTCCTCAGTTTCTCTTCCTGGCTGAGAAAGCTCTTACATCTCCACACAGTCGCACAGTAACAGTTCTTGTCTCCAAATAAACAGTTGACCATGGAACGTTACGTTTATCTATATGTCAGCGACTATAATTATTGCTGATGGAGTTGATCACCACACTCAGAGGCAAGAGATAGAGGGAAAATAACTCACGGTAAGCAGGGAGATCCCATAATAAATATGATATTCAGCAATATGTGAAAAGGGGAAATGGTAGAATAACTTCCCATTCTGTTTTCCTTCCAGTCCATCATCAGCAATCCTTTTGCTTGCTTTTCCTTTCTCTCTCTCTCTCTCTCTCCATCTATCTCTCTTTCTCTCTCAATTTCTCTCTCTTGATGGACATCACCCACTCAACACAAACCTCCCGCTCACCCTTCCTACCATCCCTGATATAATAATATTATTTTTCAGCTGCATTCAGTTTTGATAGGTTCACTGAACTCGAAACATGTTTTTTTTTCCGACCGACTGCCATACCTGCTGAGATTCTCCAACATTCTTTCAGACGGTGGACAATTTTATTTCAGATCGCCAGCATCCGCAATTCCTTGGTTTTTTCAACTTTAATGTTGTTGTTTCGCGGGATGCCAGCATCACTGGCAAGGGCAGTATTTATTGTCCATCCTAACTGCCCTTGACCACGCGGCCATTTGTCAAGGCAATATGGAGGCCACTAAATTGTTGTGGATCTGAGGTGACACTTAGTTCAGACAGGGCAAACATGTTCGGCTTCTTTACCAAAGTTTATCAATAAAATAAGAAAAGAAATCCTGATGGTTTATGCTTGCCATGAGTGAAATTAGGTTTCATTCCAATTTTTGATCTTGGAATTTAACTTTAGTCATCAGCTGTGGTAGGATTTCAGACAATGATTTTAGAGTCATGACTTGCGCCTCTGAATTACACAGTCAGTGACATTATTACTCTGTTTAAGAGTCCCTGTTGTCAAGTAACTGTAGAGACAAGAACAAGTTTGTGGTCAAATTATTTGTAACCGGAAGAGAGGTCAGAAGAGAACTGGAGCCATAAAATCTGTTGTTAACGAAGGGGTAGGTGATGGCAAAGTCAGGAACAGAACTCAGGCAGAGCTGGAGGTTGGGGATATTATGAAGGGGGTGTCAGCAGGTTTGAGCACAGAGAGAGTATATGGAGGTATAAAACAGTTCACAGTAAAAAGGAAGCTCAAGGTTGCGAACAGTCTTATTCCTTCTCAGATGTTTATGAGTAAGAAGTTTGGAAATGCATGAGAAGGAAGAGGTGTTTGTGACTGAATGTTTATGCATTTGTTAAATATAATCAACCAGAATAGCAATAACATTCAGCATTATTTATAGAATTGACAGAGATAGACTTACCAGGAACACCAGTAATAGCGAGGATGGGATAGTACCCAGCTTGAATAATCATCAGTACGGCTCGTATCCACAACTCTAACCATGGCCAATCCTGAGAAAGCCAATAAAGACCCCAGGATAAACTCCTGTCCATTGTTGGAACATTCCAGTCTAATGTTCTCAGATTCGGATCCATTGTTGGAACATTCTAGTCTAATATTCTCAAATCAAATCCATTGTTGTACAATTCTAATGTTCTCAGATTCTGATTTCTCTCTCTTCCTCTGTAGCTGCTGATTCCAATCTTGTTTAGGTTGACGCTGCGCCGAATACTATGGCATAATATGTTGAAAGAAGTCCTTAATTATGCAAGAGGGAAAGCCTCCAGTAACCCAGGTGGGTCCAGAAAGACTGATATTAATCACAGTCACTGAACAAACAGCTCCATTTAACCAATTTCACGGCAACTCTGATATATCACAATAATTGGTGTGGGTGGGATTTTGATATCGATGATTATTGGGCTCATGGCACATGTCCAGTTGTAAACATCGAGGTGAGGGAGAGACATAATTCTTTCTCTTCACAAACTCGATTATTCTGCTGTGTTTTGGAAATATAGGAATTGCTGGCCGTCTGTGTCTGATCACCAGGCCCTCTGCATCTTTTTGTTTTATTTATTTAGGTTTAACTTTGACTTTTGTCTGTCCAGCATTTAACAACTTAGGTGGGTTTAGGCATTTTTGAGAGACACCTACGGAGCCATAGACGATGGAGATACAGTCCATTCCTTGTGTTCTTGCAGCCACGGCCTGGTCCTGTGGAGTGATGGTCAAACTCTCACAGAACCAGGACTCTTAATTTTACCTTTCACCAATTATTGCTAGTGTCTCAGCAGGGGTGGAAGGCAGGAAATCTCTCCCCGGTTCTACACACTCTCTCTGTGATTTCTCTCTGAACTATCTTTTAATGTTCTTTCCTCCTGGATTGGAGAACTGCATGTCAGACAATCTGTTTCATGCATTTGTTTTTTGACCTTTGTGTGCTTATTGGATGATACCATATTGGAGCAGTTAGTGTATGGTAGTTAAATAAACTATTATTCTGCTAAGTTTTCGAACAGAATTAAGTTATTGCAAGTTCGTCTTCCTTTTGTTGTCTTTTACCGAAAGTCTTCGAATAAATTGTGTTTTGTTTAATGTCGAATATTTTGACCAAGTAAATTCTATCTCAAACACAGCACCTTAAATTTACCAGCGGAATGGGCCGAGCTGGAGGAGTGATAATCATGTCAAGAATTATATCGGTTACCCAATCCACCTCTCAGAACCAGCCCAGACACGTAAAAGCCCAGATGAGGTACCTCCTCAACATGAAGCGCTGCGTCGACCAGGCTAGTGTACTGCTCAGCAATCCGTTCAGGATCGAACACTGTTTAGAGCTCACAAGTTCACTACTTATGTGTCTAACAGTGCACTGATCTATAAATTTGGACTAAATGATCTGTTCAGCACAGGGCGCTGTGCAGAACACACAAAGGCATTGTTCTATACACACAGACTGGATATCTGTGCAGCATGGGGAGCTGTGCAGTAAATAGAAGTGAATTTATCTTTTAATGTGGAGCAGTTACCTTCCCAGCATATGCAGCTGTGTGCACCAATCGCTGCATTGCTGTGTAACACTGTATTAGATCACTGCCCAGCGTGGGGAACCTTGCAGCTCATGCTGGAAGCGACAGGATGTGCAGCACCTCTCCATTTCCAGCTCCATATCTCCAATGTGGCATGACACAGGAGTGCTGTGGGTGTGAAACTCACTGCCAGAGAGAGATGGTGGGGGAATCAGTTTTAATACCAACAACTGGGAGGAGCTTTGTTAAAAGCGAGGGGAAGATTGAGAGAGAATTTCAGAGAATGATCTGATGGTAGGTTTAAAAATTGTGAAATGAGAACATTTTGATAGCATCTTGCAATATAAGCCACTGCTTCTAGGAATGATGGGGTGAGCAGGATATTTGTGTAAGTTATGACTATTGAGAATTTTGGATAAGCATTTGTCCTGCAGCGTTGTAACTGGGAGTAGGATCAGCAATTCAATCGACTCACTGGGCTGAATCTACAATAATTTGTCTCAGTGCCATTTTCATTGAGTGTGACAGAAGGAATATCTGCACGAGGCACAGCTAGTTTCCTGGTGTTATCTTATCGAACTCACCTCATTAACTACACACCCTACCTCATGGTGTCCCTATCATTCAACGCCAGCACGATTTTCCCATCCATTATGGCTGGAGGTGCTCACCATCACCCGGATGCCCCTGGATATTCAGTAATCCCTGGTTCTGCTGCCATCATGAAAAGGCCAATGGGCACAATGTTGAGTTTTCTCAGTTTGGAGCTGCCCTGCACAGTTTACCCGAGCATGGCAGATAAAAGGAAATTATACCACAGCTTGATGTTTTTGTCAGGTGTGTTCAAGATGGTTTCCTTGCTCAGTATGGAGACAGACCAACAAGGGGAGAGGCCATTTTGGATTTGGTGTTCGGCAACGAGCCAGGACAGGTGTTAGAACTAATGGTGGGAGAGCACTTTGTTGAAAGTGATCACAACTGCCTCACATGGAGCATAGTCTGCGAGAGTGAAAGGAGCAGTTTCTGAAGGAAGATATTTAATAAGGGAAAAGGAAATTATGATGCTATCAGACAGGAATTGGGAAGTACAGACTGGGAGCAATTGTTCCACAGAAAGGGCACAGCAGGCATGTGGAGACTGTTTAAAGAGCAGTTGTTGCGAGTGATACACAAATTTGTTCCTCTGAGATGGTAAGAAGGGGTAAGATTAAGGAACCTTGGATGACGAGAACAGAGGAACTTCTCGTCAAAAGGAAGCAGGCAGCTTCCGGAAGATGGAGGAAGCAAGAATCTAACACAACTTTAGAGGATTACAGGCTTGCTATAAATGGACCGAGGCGAGCCATGATGGGGCATGAAAAAGGCTTGGCAAGAAGGATTAGGGAGAATCCAAAAGCATTTTTCTCATACGTGAGGAGTAAGGGAATAATTAGGGAGAAGGTAGGGCCGATCAGGGATAGTGTAGGGAACTTATGCGTGGAGTCTGAGCAGATAGGGGAAGCCCTAAATGAGTTTTTTGCTTCGATTTTCACCAGGGAAAGGGAACTCGCTGTAAATGAAAACTTAGAGGAGCTGGTTCAGATCAAGATTGATGAATTTGATGAGCTAGAAATTTTGGAAAACATTAAGATAGATACGTCCCCAGGGCCAGATTTATCCTAGACAGCTCCGGGAAGCGAGAAAGGCGTTTGCTAAGCTGCTGGTGAGGATATTTGCTTCCTCAGTCTCCACAGGAGTCGTACCGGAGGATTGGAAGGAGGCGAATGTTGTTCCTTATTTCAAGAAGGGTAATAGGGAAATCCCTGGCAATTACAGACCAGTCAGTCTTACGTCAGCGGTCAGCAAAGTTTGGAAAAAATTCTGAGGGATAGGATTTATGACTATTTGGCAAAGCATTGTGTGATTAAAGCAATCAGCATGGCTTTGTGAGGGACCGGTCATGCCTCACAAATCTTATTGATTTCTTTGAGGAGGTGTCAAGACAGGTCGACAACGGTCGAGCAGTGGACGTGGTGCATGTGAACTTCAGCAAGGCATTTGATAGGGTTCCCCTTGGAAGGCTCATTCATAAAGTCAGGAAGTATGGGATACAGGGGGATTTGGTTATCTGAATTCAGAATTGGCTGGCTAGCAGAAGGCAGACAGTGGTTGTAGATGGAAAATATTCTGCTTGGAGGACAGTGTTGAGAGGGATCCCACAGGGCTATGTCCTTTGGCCTCTGCTCTTTGTAGTTTTTATAAATGACTTGGATGAGGAGGTTATGGGGTGGGTTCGTAAATTTGCTTATGACACAAAGATTGGAGGCGTCGTCGATAGTATAGAGGTCTACTGTAGGCTGCAGCGCGACATAGACAGGATGCAGAGCTGGGCTGAGAAATGGCAGATGGAGTTCAACCTCGGTAAATGCGAAGTGATTCATTTTGGAAGGTCAAATTCGAATCCTGAATATAGCATTAAATACAGGATTCTTGGCAGTGTGGAGGAATAAAGGGATCTGGGTGCGCAAGTGCATAGATCCCTCAAAGTTGCCACGCAAGTGGATAGGGTGTCAAGAAAGCATATGTTGTTTTGGCTTTCATTAACAGCTCTACAAGTCCCTGGTGAGACCACACTTGGAATATTGTGTCCAATTGTGGACCCCCTACTATAGGAAAGATACAGGGGCTTTAGAGAGGGTGCAAAGAAAGTTTACCAGGATGCTGCCTGCCCTGGAGGGCTTGCTTTATGAAGAAAGGTTGAACAAGCTTGGACATTTCTCTCTGGAGACAAGGAGGAGAGAGGAGAGCTGATCAAGGTGTACAAAATAATGAGAGGAATAGATAGTGTCAATACCCTTTTCCCCAGGGCAGGATTGAATAGTACGAGAAATCATAGTTTGAAGATATTAGGAGGAAGGTAAAAGGGAGACGTCAGAGATAGGTTCTTTATGCAGAGAGTTGTGAATGCATGGAATGCATTGCCAGCTCTGTTGGTGGAAGCAGAGTCATTGGGAACATTTAAGCGACTGTTGGACATGCACGTGGATAGCAGTGAGTTGAGGGGTGCGTCGGTTAAATTACTATATTTTACATTAAGATTAAATCTCAGGACAACATCGTGGCCCAAAGGGCCTGTTCTGTGCTGTCCTGTTCTACGTTCTATTTAGTATAATTAAAAGAGACTCAGATAAGTTCTTGATTGACAAGGGGATCAAAGATAACTGGCAGGAAGCAGGGAAATGGGGTTGAAAACCTATAATTCGCGATCGAATGCTGGAGCAGACTTGATGGTCCGAATGGCTTCATTTCTGCTCGTATAGAGTTGTGGCCTTATAATATTTCGGTCCTGGATGGCACGGTGTCTCAGTGGTTTGCACTGGTGCCTCACAGCATCAGGGAACTGGGTTCGATTTCCTCTGGGTGTTCTAGTTTCCTGCCACAGTTCAAAGCTGTGCAGGTTAGGTGAACTGGCAATGCTGATTTGCCGATTGTGTTCAGGGATGTTGATGTTTGGTGCAATAGTCAAGGGTCTATGTATAGTATTAGGGTAGAGAATAGGATTGGTTCGCATACTCTTTGGAGGGTCAGTATAGACCTGTTGGGCTGAAGGGATTCTAAGAAAATGCAGGCTGCTGCAATGTTCCAATGAAGCACAACCCACGCTCGAGTAACAGCTCACTTTACACTTTGTTACGTTACAGTCTGTAGGAGTTAATATTCAATTCCATAAATTCACAGCCTGAACCCACTATGGCTGTTCTCCATTTTCCGTACACGCTCCCTCCTGGGCTCCCTAAGTTCGTGTCTTGTTTATTTCCATTCAACAGAGAAAATCAACTTCTAATATTTACACATTAATTTACACCCATTATATACCTGTGTCTCTTTCACCACAATTTCAAGCCTATTTGTCTTTCACACTGGGCCTCCAAACACTCTTTCCCACTTCTGCCAAGATACTAAAGCGCTCACTTTCCCATCCTTTACACGTCTGAAGAAGATTTACACTGGACTTGAAACATTACCATTGTTTCCCTGTCTCTGCAGATGTTGCCAGACCCCTAAGTTCCTTCAAAAATGAAAAGTTACAGAACACATTTTCAATATAGCAAAGATCATTGGATACAGGAAATCTGAAACAAAAACAAAAATTGTTGGACTTACTGGGTGCTTTGAGGAACAGTCACAGAACCCGAAAGATTAACTCTGCTTTCACTCCACAGATGCTGTCAGACTGGTCAGTGTCTTCAGCACTTTCTGTTTTTGAATAAGTTTCAAACATGTGTGTCAAATCGGCTCACACGCCCTGTCCAACATGGAGCACCATATACCGGGAAGTGAATGATAATGCACGTGTACAAATTCACTTGTTCTGAAACTACATAAGGCTGTCATCACCGACACTACAGAGCTCTTAACCATGGTCATGGAGAGAAACAGCGGGAAACACATTCGCTTTAAACAGAAGATGGCATTACTGGAGGGCAACATATTCAGGTGAAAACGTTAAATGCTTTTGAGGAATGCGACAATTGGAGGCATGGCATCATGAAGATACCCAAACAGGATGAGAATTTTTAAAAAAGGAAGTGTTCCCACATGAAAAACTGGGATAGGGCATTGTGTACAGAGGAGGAGGACGACCGTGTCCCCATGCGAATGAGGACAGGCAGCAGAATTGTATTGGAGATAATATTCATGTGATGTTGTAAATTATAGCAGCTGTCGTAGCAGCAGCAGCAGCAGCAGAATTATATTCAACCACAATATAATGTCTCAGTCTACCATTAACATGAAGTCGATCTCCAGTTCAGTGATGAGTGTGGGTGAACATGCCACGGTCAGAACTGTGTGTACCTAAACCTGATGACAACCCATTCAAGCGACCGCACTTACTGCTTAAATTAACAAACAGCAGAACTAACATCTGATAGAGATGACGCCATGACCACAAGACTGTGACCACTTCTTTTAAAACCAGCTATGAATTATTGCTGGCCTGTCTACTCTTACTCTTATCTGTTAGAAAATTCTTGTTCCTTTTGTTGGAGACAGTTCAAGAACTTCCCTCCTATTACCATTTTGTTTACATCTTTGAAATACTTACTGTGCCTTCCCCTGTGAGGAAAGATGTAAAACACGGGTGTAAATTATCTGTCTGCTCCCTGTAGCCAATTCTTCAGTCACACCCACCAATTATCGTCAGTATGCTTTCCTAATTAATTTCACCTAAGATCACACACTCATCTTGAACTTTTTTTATATGCTCGGAAAAGATCGTGCTGCTTGTTTTTGTATTTCTTGCCAATTGACTACATCTTGTCTATTCTCCCCTTTTCCTCGCTTTCTAGATTGATACAGTCATATAGCGCACAAACAGACCCTTTGGTCCAATTTGTCCATGCTGACCAGGTTTTTCAAACTAAACTTGTCCCATCTGATTGCACTTTCTCCATATGCCTCTAAACCTTTCCCATTCATAATGTCCTAATGAGTTTTAAATGTTGTAGCTGTACTTGCACCACCCACTCTTCCTCTGACAACTCATTCCACATACACACATCAGCCTCTGTGTGAAAACATTGATCCTTCGTCCATTTCAAATCTCCCCTCTTTCACCTTAAACCTATGCCTTCTATGGTTGAACTCCCCCATCCCGTGGGAAAGACATTGGCTGGTCACTCTATTCATACCTCTCATGATTTTATAAACTTCTACCATGTCACCCCTCAACCTCCTACATTCTATCTGATACTAACTTTACGAACAAGCATTTCAAGATAAAGCACTGCAAATTTGAAACAGTATTCAAATGACAGGTAAATAACCTTCAGCCCAAACTTCATACTGCGATTTATTTTTCTCCATGTTATAATACTAAGGCAGCAGGAAACTGTTACGAGTACCAATAAGAGGTCAAACACCTGAATTGCTTTGTACAAATGGGGTGATTATCTCTACAGTGAAAGCGCATCACTGGTCTGAACCATATAAGAAGGGGAATTCTTGTACCACACAGTCAGCGTCTACCTTTAGCAGAGTGAGATGAACGCTGAGTATACTTTTGAAATTTGGATCACAGTGTGAATTCAGTGCAAAGGGGGAGAGGGGTCTTCAATAAGGTTTACTCAAAGAAGGAAACTTTCCGGAGTGAGATGTGAGTGGGAGGGTGTAAAACAGCTTGAATGGAGAGGCCGAGCCACACTGAGACCAGAGGCAAAGTGGCAGCCAAAACGCAGCTTGATGCTACTGCAGAGTAGGTAGACTTGAACAAAGAGTTTCAGGTGAAGTGGGGAGGGAGCATAATGTAAGAGAATGTACTCTGTAATTTGAGAGGGAGAACCTGGAATCAGGAAGGGGACACGAGCAGGGAAGAAGATGGAACAGCAATGGCAGCGGTTTCTGGGGGGAATTCAGGAAGCACAGCTGAAATTCATACCCAGCATCTGCTTCTGGTCCCTGAAATAAACATCCTAAATCTGGCCCTCCACTCATGATCATCCATAGTATCCTTGAGAGCCTTTGTCAACCATGGGTGGCTCACCTGCTTATCGAGTTCTTCTTTTTGAACAGAAACAATAGTTACTGAGCGGTTTGGGATATCTGCTTGAATGTCTGCTCACGTATACTCACTGACCTTCCTCTGGGTCTATTTTCACATTCCGCTTCAGACCAGATGTGAGACAGAAATCCTCAAATTAGATGCCGAGTTCTTTTCTATCATTCAGAAGGAACTTCTGCCTGTGGCTGAACACAAGATCAGCGGAGGCTGACTCCATTCTCCAAGGTTCTCCATCTCTGTTGTTTCTGTTTGACGATGCCACATTCCTGTGAGCTGTGTCTAACGTGACCTCCTTTTCCATCAAACCAGAAATCCCCGAATTCTGGTGGACAGGGCCTTCAGCTATGACTGTCCCATCTCCCACAGTGTTGCCCTCAATCCGTCCCCTCCATCCCAGAACAATGATAGATTCCTCCTTGTCCACACTTCCTCCTGCACGAGAATCCACATTCACATATTCATCCTACACAATTTCCTCCATCTCCAGCAGGACAGCATCATCAAACACATCTTCCCCTCCCGTCCTCGGTCAGTATTTCACAGCGACCATTCCCTCTGTGTCACCGTCCATCACCCCGAACGTTTCCCCACTCCCCCATCGGACCATCCCATGCATTTGTAGAAGCTGCAACACTTGTCCATTCATCTCTTCCCTCCTCACTGTCCAATGCCCCAAGCATAGCTTCCAGGTGAAGCAGCATTTCACCTGTAACCTTTCAATCTGATCTCCTATCATGGCTGCTCACAATGCAATCTCTTTATATTGGCGAGACCAAATAGAGATTGCTTTGAGGAACACACCCACTCTGTCTGTAGAAATAACCCTGACCTTCTCATTGCTTCCCATTTCAATAACTTACCTTGCTCTCATGCTAACATTTCAGCCCTGGGCTGCTGCAATGTTCCAAGGCAGCACAACCCAAGCTCGAGTAACGCACTTTACACTTTGGTACGTTACAGCCTTTAGAAGTTAATGTACAATTTCATAATTTCACAGTCTGACCCCATTATAACTGTTCTCCAATTTCCGTACAATCTCCCTCCTGGCCTCCCTATGACCTTGTGTGGTTGTATCTTCTTTATTATTCACTCAATAAAGAGAAACCCTTTTCCCTATTCACATCTTAACTTAAAGCTATTTCACACGGTCTTCTCGTTCACCACTACTAAAAGCATGTTTATCTTTTGCCACACCCTCTTTTACCTGTCAACCTACTCCCCACATCTGTCAAGGTATTATAAAGCTCATTTTCCAATCCTTTTTCAGTTCTGAAGAAGTGTCATACTGGACTTGAAAGGTTAACTCTGTTTCTCTGTCTCTGCAGATGATGCCAGACCTGTTGAGTTTCTCTAGAAATGAATAGGCTCAGAACAAGTTTTCAATTAAACAAATAACTATGGATACTGGAAATAAAAATGCAAAATTTGCTGGAAAAAATGGGAGTTTTGTAGAATGTTCACTGGTCCTGAAAGATTAACTCTGCTTTCACACCACGAGATGATGCCAGATCTGCTGAGTTTCATCAGCAATTTCTGTTTTTGAACAAGTTCCATAGACGTGTGTTAAAGCTGCTCAAACGCTCTGTCTCACACAGAATACACTGGGATGTAACCGATAATGCAAGGTGCACAAATTCCTTGATCTGAAACTACATAAAGCTGGCATCACTGACACTGCAGAGCTCTTAATCTTGGTCAGGGAGAGAAACAGAGGGGAACACATTCACATCAAACACAGAAGATGGCATTGGGGGGGGAATGGAAAAGATTCAGATGCATATGTTTAGGGATTTGAGTAAAGTAACAAATTGGAGGCGTGACACCAGAAAGAGACCCTCAGCCCAATGGGAATAGGAAAATGGAAGTGTTACCACATCAGACACCAGGTTAAGACACTGAGTACAGGGCTGATGGGTGAATGGGTCTTGGTGTAAACTGGGGGATAGTCAGTAGAATTGAATTGAACATATTGGAGCTCAAAGTGGGCATTCATGTGGTGCGGTAAAATCACAGCTGCAGCAGAATTGTATTCAACTACAATCTGTAACATTTTCGCCAGGATAATCCCTCAGCTTACCATTATCATCAAGCTGATCTATGGTTCAGCGATGAGTGCGGGTGAACATGACAGGGTCGGAACCATGTGTACCCAAACCTGAGGACAATCCATTAGAGCTATTCGCAACAGCAGGACCAACATCTGATACAGAGGGCGAAATGATCCCAAGACTAACAGATCAGATCGAAGTTCTGCAGTGCTGCCACATCCAGACATAAATGTCGATGGACTATTAAACAACTCACTGGAGGAGAGGACTCCATAAATATCGCCATCCTATATCACGGGACAGTCCTGTACATCAGTGTAAAAGACATGGTTGTATTATCTGCACCATCCTCAGCCAGAAGTGTTGAGTTGATGATCCACCTCACCCTCGACATGCTGCCCGCAGAATCACAGATGTCAGTTTTTAGTCAATCTGATTCACTGCATGTGACATGAAGAAACAGCTGAACACAGTAGATACGACAAAGGCAATGGGCCCAGACACCATTCTTGCATTCGGACTGAAGACTTGTGCTGCCCAACAAGCCGTGACCCTGGGGAAACTGTTTCATTCCAGCTCCAATTCTGACATCACCCTGGCCACATGGAAAATAACTCAGCTATGTCCAATCCCATAACAAGGGAATGACTACAGTCTGACCATTTACCACGCCCTGAGTCCTGTCACGATAGTCACATTGGTGGAAGTTCTTTTTGACAGAGATGTCAAGTAGCACAGAAGTAACCAGCTCAGTGTAGTTTCTGATAGGTCCCCATGTGGAGATGGTGCTATTGTAGAAATATCACTGGATTAATAATCCAGACCAGGCTAATGCTCTGGCAGCTGGTGGAAATTATAATTAATAAAATATCGAGATGTAAAACCTGGAGTCATTAACAGTGATATTGAAGCCAATGTCGATTGTAAACACCAATTTCCTTCCTCAATGTCCTTTCAGGAAGTGAATCTCCCGTGCTTTCCTGGTCTAGCCTAAAAGTGACTCCAGACACACAGACATGTGATAAACTCTTCAATGGTCTCGGAAACGGCCAAGCAAGACACTCTATTGTATCAAACTGCTCCGAGGCCTTGAAGAATAAAACAACACAGATCACCCAGCACCAGCCTCAGTATTGGATCTGGAAACACTATCCTATTGACCCTGCAGAGACCTCCTTCCTAACATCTCGGAGCTGGTGGCAACATTTACAGAGCTTTCCCACAGACTGCACAGAAACATTGGGAAAGGAGTACGTCATGCAACACACTGAGCATCCTCCATTCTAGTTCATGGTGAACATCTCCTCAATTCAGTTTTCCCCACACAGTGTTCATATCCTTTAGTATGGTTAATCATCGGAACATATAAAATAGGAATTACTGCATTCCCTTTGGTCCATCAATTTTGATCCTCCAGTCAATATACAGGCAGTTATCCAGTAAAGGTGAGTTTATTAAACGCAATTTCGCTGCAACACATTTCGTGTATTGTGACCCTTTCTTTATAAAGCGAGCTCCCGTTCACTGTTATGGGAGTCAGTCTCTGGCACCAGCTGAACAGTAAATCCCAGCCTCAGGATCCCTCAGTCTGCCAAATGCACCCTCAGTGTGTTCAGATAAAGCTGGTCTGTAATCCGCTCTGCAAGCCTTGAAACTGAGCCTGAATGTGGAATTTATGGCCTACATTTAGAAGGAATTTTATTTCAAACCGCAAGGGGAATATCTTGGAGAGAACTGGAATGCCGCATCGGCATCACGTGGTCAGTTAGCTCCCGCGCTTTCTGGCGAAGATCTTGGTGAAAGGGACAGTGCTGTAGTCAGTGACTGTAGTGTTAAAGTGTGACATTTACTGCACTAACTCCTTACAATACACAGTTTAAATATTTATGTAGCCTGTGCTATTGTTTGTGTTAGGCTGACTATTATTTTTGTTTTGATTTTTACTGGTAGTTTTGGGGGTTCGCACCGAAGTCTCTTTTTCCCATTGGCCCCATTATTGATATTGCACCGTTTTCTATAACACGGTGTTCCACAGGAATACAGCTGCCACATTATTGGATAACTGCCTGTAATTATTGCTGAGTCTATACCTCCACAACCAAACTCCTGCACTATCCCCATCCCTTCTGTGTCTTGAAATCCTTATTTATATTCAGTACCTTAGCTTTCACAGCCTGATCAGGGAAATAATTCCCCAAGTTCACCAATCTCTGAGTGCAGACATTTAGTCTCATCTCAACGCACTTTGGCCTGTCTGTACCCAACACTGTGAGCCCGTGTTTTGGTCATCCCACCCAGGGGAATTATCATCCCTGCTTCCAATCTGTCTTGCCATGTCAGAGTTTTATATAGTTCACCCATTTTGTTAAACCTCAAGGAATACAGACACAGTCGCCTCAAACTCTGTTCCCACAACAAGCCTGTCATTCCAGAGACCAGTCAGGTCATCTTTCGCTGCTCTCCCTCAATGTCAGGTTTGTCCTTTATTAGGTATGGAGACCAAAACTGCACTCAATGCTGCACAATGTTTGAGATGATGTCTCACCAAGGGCCTGTACAGCTGCAGTAAGACACCCTTACTCCTGTACTCAAAATATCCTGAAATGAAGGTCAGCACACCATTCATTTTCAACAAAATTGTGTATTCCCGTGACAGCTGAGCCTGCTCTAACCTGAGTAGGAACCTTACAGCAGGCTGGTAAAGTGTGGCTGCTGCTGTACAGGGACTTAGTGAGATCACTTCTGGAGTAATGTGCACAGATTTAATCTCCTCACTAAGAAAGGCTATTGGTATTAACTCAGATATGATTCCGTCAACTGATTTCTGCAATAAAGGTGTTAATCATAGAATCCCTATGGTGTGGAAGCAGACCATTTGACCCATCGATTCCACGCTGATCCTCTGAAGGCCATACCATACAAACCGCATTCCCTAACCCCCTTCCCAACCCAATCTCTGCAACCTCACATTTTCCATGTCTAATGCACCTAACTGGCACATCTTGGGACTTTGGGAGGAAACTGCAGTACCCGACAGGTACACCTTGCAGGCTTGGGGGAATGTGCATAATCCACACAAACAGTGAACCGAAACTGAAACTGAACCAGATCTCTGGTGCTGGGAGGCAGCAGTGCTAACCACTGAGCTACCTACCGTGGACAACGCAACCTGCCTGCTCAATTCAACACTCAAAATGTGGCATAACAGCAGGGAGATTCCATAAGTCTCCAAACTTGTCATTGTGCATCAGGATGAGGACAATGATATCTGAAGCTGCTTGGTCAGGAACAGGCGCAGGACATGCAAGACATCGAAGGTATAGTGTAGGAACACCAGGAGGACATTCAGCCCATCTTGTGTGTAAAGCAGGAACAGAATGAGTCCAATCAGCCACCCATGCCCCTCACACAGCAATTGGAGCCGATCTTTCACAGCCTCATGCCTATTTCACAGGAATTGAAACGGACTGTCAAGGTTATGGAAAAGGAAGAACTTAGAATAACCAACTTCACTCGGGAATGGAAAGGTATGAGCAAATGATTGGGACTGAAGACAAATTGTTCGAATCTGTTATTAAGGAATCAACAACAGGAGACTTTGAAAGTCAAACCACAATCCATCAAAGTCGACATGGCTTTATTAAGAATAAATCATCTTTGAATGACTTTCCTAACCTTTTCGTATTAAGATGTATGACAAAAACGTTGAATTATGCGGATCTGAAAGATGTATTATATCTGGACTTCAAGAAAGCAATGCAGAACATGCTTGACGAAAGCTTAATTTGCAAGACAAGAGCACATGGTGTTGGGACAATTTATTTGCTTGGAGAAAAAATGGCTAACCAATAAAAACCATGATATGGAGCTGCTAGCTTTGGACTGGGTTGAGTAAGGTCAATAATCGCATGGCACCAGGTTATAGTCTGACGGGTTTATTTGAAAACACAAGCTTTCATTGTCCTGCTCCTTTGTCAGGTGTTAGAGAGAGAAGATCTTAGGCACAAAATATATTCGGAAAAGATGAAAGGCTTATACAACACATGCACATGAATTGAACACATCTCAGATGGCTGCTAAATCTTAATTCGGGTAGAATGGAGATACAGGTTTTGATTGATGAATATGCAAATTCCAGAGTTCCTTTCAACTCCTGCCTGGAGATACCTTCAGGTATTATCAATGTAAAGGAGGTGACCCTTCCAGTAAGACAGCGTATTTTAGGCATGTAGTCTTGTTTGGGTTCTGTATGTGTCTTCACCTGGAATCAGACTAGGTTTATTTCCAATTTAGGAATTCATAAAATATCACATTGACTGACTGTCTACAAATTGTATATTTTTGAGAAAATATAATGCATCTGGAAATAAAAGCCAGCAAATGAAAATTCATCTTACAGATTAAATGCGTGTGTGTGTGTCCGTGTGTGTGTGTGTGTGTGTGTGTGTGTGTGTGTGTGTGTGTTTCGATGTGTCTTTGTGTTTGCATGCACGTGCATGTGTGTGTTTGAAAACAAGGTGGAGTGTCTGTGGGATGGAGAGAGAGTGTGTGTGTTTGTGAGAGAGTGAGGGGAGTATGTGAGTCTTTGGGAGGGAGAGAGAGGGTGTGCGTGCGTGTGAGAGAGGGGAGTGTGTGTGTGTGTGCATGTGAGAGAGGGGAAGTGTGTTTGTGTGTGGGGAGGAGATGGCGAATTTGCATGGGTGTATTTAAAGGGGAGAGGGAAAGGATGTGTGTCTCCTCGTTAAAACACATGCAGATTTAACAGATCCCTTTCCCCCCACACATGATGTGGTTTCAGAGCTTCCCGTCTCTGAAGTCTCTGCTCCATTTGATGTTCATGTTACAGATCCAGATGCTGTAACTACACTCCCCATGCTCCATCCAGAGGTGGATCACCAAATCCTCAGGTGTCCCTGAATATCTGAGGCAGCTCACAATACAACCTCCAGAAAACCATCCCCAGCCCCTTCACTAACCTTTCCATAACAGGAGTCAGTCAGAAGCCCCTCAGCTGCAAGTAAGAGACCTGTTACTTGAGAATATTACTCGAGGGGTTTCCTCATGTGATGAACCGCACAATCATGTAAGAGGGACAAACACAGGCTTTCAGTGGTCAGGCACAGACCAAGTTTCAAAGACGTGTCTCAATACTGCTCAGACCCCCTTTCCAACTTGGAGAAACAGCCCGCCACATGCTGTTTCATTGTTTCTGAGCTTCACAATTCCAGCACTCGATACACTCGGGAGCCAAAAAAAAAACACCAGGGAAAGGTACTGAAAAACAAACAATTAATTAACTGATAATATGTTGTGAAAATATGGATAAGGAGACGGGGGAGTGGGAGTAACTGGAGAAGTGAGACAATGGTGGGTCCAATCACAAGAATGAGAGCATTCAATAAAATTATTGCCAGATCAGTTGAAATGGTTAGTTACATCAAATTGTGAATCTGCCTTACAGTACCATCCTAGACACCATAAACTGGGACAAGGGACCAGCCAGAATGGAGAGCTATGCACACCATGCTCGTGGACTACTCTATAAACTGTTCTACCTGCCCAGCATGGGGATCATTGCAAACCTTTGCCAGTATATTGCTACTATACTTGCACAACAGAAATGTCTTGTACGGGAAGATGTGTAACCCATGCAGTGAGTGACAGTAAATGGGCTCCCACAAATGCATGGCTCTGTATCTCCACTGCCGAAATATAAGGCAAGAGATTGTGTGTGTGTGTGTGTGTGTGTGTGTGTGTGTGTGTGTGTGTTTGTTTGTTGGTGGCAGTAGACTTGTAAATTACTATTTGAGAGAGAATAGACATAGAGAAAATCAGCTTAAATGTGAACAACTGACAGGGCTTTGTGTCATTAACAGAGGGAGACTGAGGACCGTGTCATAGACAGAGGTGACGACGTGCTTGTGAATATTAAAGTAAAGGCATTGCCAGACCCAACAACAATATAAAGCAATCCATACAGGAATGATGGGATTTTGGTCTGCGTTTAGATACAAGCCATGGAATACCGACTCAGATTTGGTTAAGCAGCAGCAGATCATTGGCTTTATTAAGACTGTGTTTCATAGCTGAAGGTTCAAACAGCAGATGGGATGATCCAGTGAAGTATAATCTGCAGTTGTCACTAGTTAAAATTAGGAATGGTCAGGATATGGTGTCAGTAATCACCTTGGGGCCAAAGGGATCACCGTAGTTGTGACTCATCTGTTTCAGCCTCAGTTATTGGCCAGGGATGAGATGGAGTCAGTGGAAGGAAATGGAGTTTGCATCCAGAACAGAAGACAGTGACCTCGAGGCTTTCAATAATATTTAAATAGCAAGGGCAGTGATGCAATGAATCCTGGTTCATACCAGTAAGTGAGTAGGTCAACCAAGAAGGTCCAGTACCAGAACTAAAGAAGGAGAGAAAGAATGAACAAGTTCACTGTTGTTGGTTGTGGTTTGGAGCGTGAATACTTACAGAGTAGAGTAAATGAAAAGAACACTAATACATTCGCACATGGTTAGTGCAAATAATAAATCGACAGTGAAACCTTCCCAGGGACACCAACAATAGACAGTATAGGATAATAAAAACATTGAATAATGTAAAGTGCATATCTGATCTGCGATGCTAATGGCCACCAATATGTGGAAAGAATCCAAACATAATAGGATAACCTCCTGTCCATTGTTGGAACATTCCACTCTATTGTTCTCAGATTCTGATCCACTGTTGGAACTTTCCAGTCTAATATTCTCAGTTTCTGATCTCTCCCTCTCTCTGGAGAAGTCGATCCCTGTTAGTGCTTTCGGTGATACTCCCGCCCATACCATGGGATAACATATTGAATGGAGCCCTTTTATCATGGAAAGATGGAAACTCTCCACTGGAATAATTAGAATCCACGGAGACTGACATTAGTCACAGTCACCAAATAAACAGTTTCAGTTAACCAGTTCCTTACATCATATTACATAACACAATAAAAGGGAACATTTACTTGGTTTGGATGGAATGGATGAGGGTTGCTGAGGGATAGACCATAATTCTTTCAATCTTTATAATCTGTCTTCACTGTATGTGGGAGTATTGTGGGAATACTGCACTGTTGTATACGATTCACCCTGTTTATAAAAGGAGACAGGAATAAAACAACAGCTGCATAAAATGTTTGGAGGAGACGTTTCCAGATATCTTTGTGTAATGCTGCTCCAAATTTGAAATTCCCTGTTATCAAGTCCTTTAATAACCTTGTGACATCATTCAGAGCAATGAAACTGCTGCTCAGGAACAGGGAGATACAGGAGGTAGTTACACAACTGCTCGAGACTGAGACACAAGAACAGGAGGCAGTCTTTCAACTGTTCGAGACTGGGACACAGAGACATGAGACAGTCTTTCAACTGTTCGAGACTGGGACACAGGGACAGGAGGTAGACACTCAACTGCTCGATTCCGGAACATAGGAACAGGAGGCAGTCACTCAATTGTTCGAGACTGGGACACAGGGAAACCTGGAGGCTAGTGAGGCCCCAGATTTCAATTCCCCAGGAACAGGAGGAGGTGACTCACTACCCACCAGTCTTGGACACTGGGAGAAAAGGGAAATTGGCTTGTTGCTAACAGGAATATCTGAATAAGTTGCATGAGCGAACCATTCAATCTTGCTCCAACATTTTTCAAAACCATGGCTGATCTGATTGTGATTCCCTCATCCCATTTTACAGAGATTCCCCTCTCTGCAGCCTCTGCTCCATTTGTTGGTCATGTTGCAGATCCAGATACTGTAACTACAGTCACCATGTTTCATCCAAAGCCTCTGGTCTTCCTGAATTTCCACAGCAGCTTAAAACACAGCCTCCAGAAAACAATGCCCGAACGTACAAAAACTAGAGTTAAGTCAAATTTCAGTCAAAGGCAAATGAGAAGCCTGGTCTGAATCACTAACAGTTGTGAGGATTCCTGATGTTACTGAGCATATGAGGAGCAGCGAGTAATTAACACAGGCGTTCAATGAATACGCACAGAGCAAGTTACAAAGGGTTGTCTCAAAACTGTTAATTATCCAACATGAAGCACAGGGCAGGACACTGCGAAGTCAAAGAAAACGCAAGCAATGCTTTTTTGAACACTGTTTCCAAGCTTCTTAGTGTTGGAAGCTGATGCTCTTGAGTGAGCAACATTCAAGGGCAGGAAAAGATATAGGACAGTGATTCACATTGAAACTGGACAATTAAAACTAGATGGTGGGGAAGCAGTTTAAACACCAACAAATGGGAGGGATTTGGGAAATAGACAGGGAGAGAGACTCTGAGCCAGTGTTTTGGAAGGATATGTTTACAGGTTTCAGAATGCTGTAATGAAGACATTTCGATCATATCTAGCAACATAGGTTAGCATGTCCGGGAATGATGAATTAATACGATATCAGTGCAAGGTCAGATAGAGTCAGAGTCTCGGAGATGCACAGCACAGAATAAGATGCTTCAGACTAACTCGACCATGCTGATGGGAGACCCCAAATTAAACTAATCACGTTTGGCCAATGTCGATGTAAACCCTTCTTCTTCATGTACCCATCCAAATATCAAACAGATGTTATAATTGTAAAAATCCTCCACCACCTCCTCTGGCAGCTCATTCCACACATGCACCACCCTCTGTGGGAAAAAGTTCCTCCTTAGTTCATTTTAAAATCTTTTCCCTCTCATCAGAAATCCATGCCCTCTCGTTTTGGGGAAAAAGAACTTGGCTTTGGACACTATACATGCTCCTCACGCTACAGGAATAAAATAACCAAATCATCAAAGTTTGTGAGAACCCAATTTACTCGCAATCTCCCTATAGCTCCAATCCTGGCAACATCTTTGTAAATCTTTACTGACTCCCTTCAAGTTTCACAATATATTTCCAAAAAGAAGGAGACCAGAATTGAATGCAGTACTCCAAAACTGGCCAAAGTAATGCGCTGTACAGCAGCAAGATGACCACCCAATTCATATAGTCAAAGCACTGGCCAATAAAGGCAAGCATACCAAATGACTTCTTCACTATCCTACCTAACTGCGACTCTACTTTCAAGAAACTATGAACCTGCATTCCAAGGTCTCTTTGTTCAGCAACACTCCCCATGACGTTAGCATGAAGTGTACATGTCCTGCCCTGATTTGCATTTCCAAAATTTGCATCTCCCATTTATCTAGATTAAAAACCACCTTCCCATTGTCAGCCCATGTGCCCATCTGATCAAGATTCCATTGTACTCTGAGGTAAACTTTCTTTGCTGTCCACTGCACCATCATTTTGGGTTTCATCTGCAAACTTAGCAACTATTCCTACAATGATCACATCCAAATGATTTATGTGAATAGTGAAAAGCAGTGGAGCCAGCACTTACCCTTGTAGCACACCAATGGTAACAACCCTCCTGTTCGAAAAACAATCCTTCACCACCACCCTCTGTCTCCTGCCTTCGGGCTAATTCTGTATACCTATAGCTCGTTCTCCCTGTATTCCATATGAACTAAACTTGTTAACCAATCTACCATGCAGGAAGTTGTCAAATGCCTTACTGAATTCCATATCAACAATATACACCTCTGCCTCAATGAATCGTCTTAGTCACTTCTTCAAACATACTCAGTCAATTTAGTGAGATACAACTTTCCATGCTTCGAGCCATGTTACCTATCACTTATCAGCCCTTGCTTTTCAAAATCCATGCAAACCTTGTGCCTCATAATCCTTAACAACAGCTTGCTCCACGGAAGTCTGGTTCACTAGCTTTTCCTTATGATCCTTCTTAAGTGTTGTCATTAATCGCACCAAGTTCGCAAACCTTCTACCTTACGGTACCTCATCTGTGACAATTAATGATATAAATATCGCAGCAAGGGGCCCAGCAATCACTTCACTCACTTCCCACTGAGTTCTCGGGTACATCTGATCAGGTGCTGAATATTTTCCCACCTTAACAGGTTTACGAACTCCAGCATCTCCTTCTCTGTAATACAGGCACTTTTCAACATGTCACGGTTTATTTCCAAAGTTCTTTAGCTTCCATATCCTTCTGCACAGTCAATACTGACGCATGATGCTTGTTCAGTATCGTCTCCATCTCCTGCGGTTTTGCACATCGGCAACCTTGCTGATCTTTAAGTAGCCCAAATCTCTCCTGAACTATTCTTTTTTCCTTAATGTATGTGTAGAGTCCCTTTGGATTATCCTTAACCCTACTTGCCAGAACTATTTCATGTACCCTTTATGGCCTCTGGATTTCCTTCTTATGTATACTCCTACTGGCTTTAGACCCTTCTCGACAGTCACTTCAAATCTGGAATTAAGAGCCAAATGACGATGATGAATCCATTTTCGATTTTTGGAAAAACCCATCAGGTTCGCTGATGGCCTTGAAGGAAGCAAACTGCCTGAGTTACATGTGACTCCAGACCGACAACAATGTGTCTGACTCGTAACTGGATTAGTGGTGCTGGAAGAGCATAGCAGTTCAGGCAGCATCCGAGGAGCAGCAAAATCGACGTTTCGGGTAAACGCCCTTCATCAGGAATAAAGGCAGAGAGCCTGAAGCGTGGAGAGATAAGCTAGAGGAGGGTGGGGGTGGGGAGAAAGTAGCATAGAGTACAATAGGTGAGTGGGGGAGGGGATGAAGGTGATAGGTCAAGGAGGAGAGGGTGGAGTGGATAGGTGGAAAAGAAGATAGGCAGGTAGGATAACTCTTGACAAGTCACGGTGACAGTGCTGAGCTGGAAGTTTGGAACTGGGGTGAGGTGGGGGAAGGGGAAATGAGGAAACTGTTGAAGTCCACATTGATGTCCTGGGGTTGAAGTGTTCCGAGGTGGAAGATGAGGCTTTCTTCCTCCAGGCGTCTGGTGGTGAGGGAGCGGCGGTGAAGGAGGCCCAGGACCTCCATGTCCTCGACAGAGTGGGAGGGAGAGTTGAAATGTGACTCGTAACTGCCCTCTGGGCAATTAGTAATGGGTAATGAATGCAGGTCCAACCAGTGATAACCTCAAGCCGTGAATGAGTACTGAAAAAAACCTTGACTCCTGCTCTCCCTCGCTGACATTGCTTCCCTCTTATCCATGACCAGACAGTCAATTTCTCCCATCCTCCAGCAGTCCTTCAACCTATCAGCCTTACCCTTCACCCTAACAGGGACAGACTGTCTCTGTGATTTTGACATCTCCTTTTTGAAGGCTTCCCTCTTCTCAGCTGGCCCCTTAACTGCGAATATCTGTTCCAATCCAGTTTGGAAGTTCTTGCTAATATCATCAAAATTGGCCTTTCTTCAAGTTAGAGCATTACCTTTTAGACCTAGTTTATCCTTTTCCATCTCTAATTTAAAACTAATAGAATTATGAGTATGTGTCTCAAGGTGCTTCCCCACTGATACCTCAGTCTCCTGCCCTGCCATATTTCCCAAGGGGAAGGTGACGTTGAGCTCCTTCTCTGTGATGGAGAGCATTGATCAAGCAGCTGCAGCATTATAACTGGGATTGTGCTCAACAGTGTCTTCGTCTCACTGGGCTGGATCAAACAATAATTTATCTCAGTACTATTTTCATTGAGTGTGACAGAGGGATTGTCTGCACAAGGTCGAGCTAATTTCCTGGTGCTACCTTATCGAACTCATTAACTACCTTCCCCACCCCATGGTGACCCTCTCATTCAATGCCAGCCCTATTCTCCCACCCATCATGGCTGGAGCTACTCACCATCGCACTGATGCCCCTGGGTATTCTGTGATCCCTGGCACTGGTGCCATCTTTAAAAGGCCAGTGGGCACACAGTTGAGCTTTTTTGATGTCGGAGCTGGTTTTAACAGTTTACCCGGAGCATGGCAGATAAGGGGCAATTACCACCACAGCTTGTCGACTGGGGCATGGAGGTCCTGGTGGATGGGGTCGTACAGAGGGGGACCATTCTCTTCCCAGCAAGGGTCACACTATCAGACCCACAGAGCATGGTCTGAGCTCCCCACCTAGTTCAGTGCAGTATCTGCGGTCTGAAGAAACGTCTAGCAATACAGGACAAGCATCTATAACCGTCCCCGCTCTGCCAGAGTAAGGGTCACTATATTCTCTCTGCTCCTTCACACTAACTGTATATCTGCTTTAGCAGCGATCCAGAATAACGTTAACGCTCCACGGCTCTCACTGCTGCTTGCAGCTTCTTCTCTCTCTCTCTCTCTCTCTCTCTCTCTCTCCATTATTCCCCACACCCCCCCACACACACCGACAACATTGCATGGATACAATACTGTGGACTGACTCCCCCC
This sequence comes from Chiloscyllium punctatum, assembly GCF_047496795.1. Taxonomy (NCBI): domain Eukaryota; kingdom Metazoa; phylum Chordata; class Chondrichthyes; order Orectolobiformes; family Hemiscylliidae; genus Chiloscyllium; species Chiloscyllium punctatum. The sequence goes on along the minus strand of NC_092790.1, from coordinate 37,955,494 downwards.
AGACAACTCACCATATCTCCCCCCACCTACACCAGCATTAACAACAGGGGTACCGACTCCCACCCTCCCTCCCTCCCTCCCCTTCTCCCATTCCAGGAAAACAGCCTGGAATAGGACAGGAAGGGCCTATCCGGGTGGTGGAGTGCCCGATATCCGTTCCCTCACCCCTTCCCCCCCTCCATGTGGGGAGGACCCTGGTATGCGCCGGAGAGGATGGGAACGCCTTGTGTGGAGATTCTGAAACATCCACGTCCCACCGACCGAGTAAGGAGTAATGTTTAGTGAAGGGCAATTCTCACTTTAAACCCACTGGCAGTTCTGTTTCCCTTGGCACAACTTAGAGGCCGTGGCCCTGATGCCATCTCCCTTTTATGTCGAGCTGGTACAAATGGAATCCCCACGGTCTCGGTGGGCAGGAGGGTGGGCTTACAACACATCGTCACCACCACCTCCCAGGAAGGGAGCACGGAGGCTCCCTCCTACACCTCCTCCTGTAAACCGCTCAGATACTGAAACTGATCTGTGATAGTTACTGCTCTCCCCACTTGTCCTGACATCTCCAATAAACTGTTCTCATATACACCCTGGCTCCTCTGTCCCTGCACCTCCTTTATAACGGTACAACCTATTTTATATTGTCTTTCAATGTCCTTCCTACTAAAGAGCACCACCTCACTGCGCTGTATTGATCCTCATCTGCCATACACCTGAACACTACACTAATTTATAACTTTCCTGTTGGAGTTCCACACCGTCCACAACAAACTTCACAATTCTTTCAGGTTTGGTATCTGCAAATATTGAAATTGTCCGACAGTCAGTTTCCACCCAAAAATACTGACACACACCAGACAGAGGGAGTGAAATATTGACAACACTCTCCATGTCTGTATTACTGTCAATGTATAGTGAATGCCTCGATGCGTCTGTATTCGTGTGTGTGTCTGTGTGGGGCGGGTCTGGCACTTTCTGTGGTGTTTAAAGTGATGTAATATCCCCCAATATGGTTACTGAGTAAGAATCACTAAATGTAAAATGTCAACTTTCATTTTTGTCCAAAGATGATTCCAGAGCTGCGGAGATTTCTGTTGTTGTCAATCTCTGTTGCACCCCCACCCCGATCCGCCACCCCACACCCCAATGTAATCGTGATGCTGAAGTGTGTAAACGATCAGGGATTCAGTCTGGGAGGGAGAGACGGAGGGCAGCAGTTCACAGCGCAATCCAACCTGAATTTTGATTGCACCAAACATACACACACACTTACACACGTATACACGCGCGGGTGAACATACAAACACGCACATGCACGGACTAGGTTGGTTTGGAGAGGATTGTCATTGTACTTTGGCACTCAGAGTGGAACATGTTCATGTGGAGAAATATCTGCGCTGTTTCTGCAATGTGGAAATGGTTTTTCACTGGGTAGTATTTCCAACACACAGTATACACATTAAAGCATATTTCCATTGCAATTATATCCAAGCAATTCCGAGTGAGCCACTTTCCAAGGCGATGAGATTAATTTTAATGCACTTTCTTTAACTTGGAATTATTAATGTTTTACTCTTACGAGTAACCTTACATGTGAGAAAGGATTGAAAAGACCTAAACCAGACCAGAAGAGTGTGGGCTTGTATCATTTTAAAGAAAGGAGGGAAAGGGAGAGGAAGGCAGAGTGGTTTTGACCCAGTTTCAGTGATTCACAACAAAAAAAGAAGAGTTCCCATTGCACAGAGATGCAGAGACAGAGATCCACACACTAATGCAGGAACACATGTAATAAGCTCAGAGAGATAGACATGCAAACAGAGGTTAACAGAGACATATATAGACACACAGGAATAGACAAACACGAACAGAAATATGCAGACACATACTTGGACATGCAAACACACATAGACTCATCGAGTTATCCACGGTACTTGCAAACAGGCATCTCGGCCCATACAGTCCATGCTGACCATAATCCCAAGCTAAACCAGTCCCACCTGCCTGCGCTTGGCCCAGATTTGTCCAAATGTTCTCTTATTCTTGTACATAACCAAATGTGTTTTAAGTGTTATAACTTCACCCACAATCCATCACTTCCTCAGAAAGGACATTCCCTTCACGAACCACATGCTGTGTAAAAAATGAAGCACCTCACAGGTCCTGATCAGGTGGATTCAATAAATTTGTAGGAATTTAAGGAAGTGATTGCTGGGCCCCTTGCTGAGATGTTGTTATCATCAATAGCCACAGGTGAGATGCTGGAAGTTATGAGTTTGACTAAAGTTTTGCTATTAAACAAAATGGAAAGAAAAAGCCAAGAACTATAGATTGCGGAGCCTGAAATCAGTGGTGGGCACGGTGTTGGAGGGAATCATGAGCGACAGGATTTAAATGCATTTGGAAAGGCAAGGACTGATTAGGGATAGGCAAAAGTGAGGACTGCAGATGCAGGAGATCAGAGTCTAGATGAGAATGTTACTGGAAAAGCACAGCAGGTCAGGCTGCATCTGACGAACAGGAAAATCGAAAATCTGTACAAAAGCCCTTTATATGCATCGTGAAATGGGGGTGTGCATGGATAATCATGTCTCACTAATTTGATTTTGCTTTTGTTGAGAAGTAACGGACAGGATTGATGACGGCAGACGCTGGAAGTGATCTATATGGACTTCTGTTAGGCATTTGACCTAACTCCCCATGGAGACTGGTTAACAAGATTAGATCACATGGAATACAGGGAGAATTACCCAGTTGGATACAGAACTGGCTCAAGAGTAGAGGACAGAGGGTTGTGATGGAGGATTGTTTTGCAGACTGGAGGCCTGTGACCAGTGGAGTGCCACGGGGATTGGTGCTGGGTCCGCAACCTTTCGTCACTTATATAAATGATTTCGATATGAACATAGGACAGTTAGTACGTTTGCAGATGACATCAAAATTGGAGGTGTAGTGGCCAGCAAAGAAGGTTACTTCAGATTACGACGGGATCTTAATCAGATGGGCCAATGGGCCGAGGAGTGGCAGACAGAGTTTAATTTAGATAAATGTGAGATGCTGCATATTGGAAAGGCATATCAGGGCAGGACTTATACACTTACTGGTAAAATCCGGGGGAGTGTTGCTGAACAAAATGATCTCAGAGTACAAATTTATTCTTCCTTGAAAGTGGATTAGCAGGTAGATAGGGCAGTGAAGAAAGTATTTGATATGTTATTGGTCAAGTGCATTGTGCATATGCTTTAGGAGACTGGACTGCGACTGTACAATACCTTGGTTCAGCCACTTTTGGATTACTGTATGCAATTCTGGTCTCCCTGCTCTGTAGGAAGCATGTTGTCAAACTCGAAAAAGTTCAAGAAGGGTTTACACTGCCATGATTGGAGGGTTTGAGTTACAGGGAGAGGCTGAGCCTGTTTTCCCTGGAGAATCAGAGGAGGAGGGTTGATGTTAGAGGTTAGTAAAATCATGGGTACAACGGATAGATTGAATAGCCAAAGTCTTTTCCCTAGGTAGTGCAGTCAAAAACTAGATGGCAAAGCTTTAAGGTTGGATGGGAAAGACAAAAAAGGGCTCTAATGGGCAATATCTTCACGTAGAGGATGGTCCATGTGTAATGAGCCTCCAGAGGAAGGTATTGAAGCTGGCACAATTACAACATTTAACAGGCATCTGGATGGACAGATGAATGGGAAGGGTTTAGATGGAAATTGACCAAATGCCGGCAAATGGGAGCAGAATAATTTTGTCTATCTGGTTGCCATGGACACGTTGGACCAAAGGGTCTGTTTCCATGCTATACAGCTCTATGACGCCATGTCTTTTAACACACTTTCTCCTCTTATCTTAAAACCATCCCCTACTCGAGGGAAAAGACACCTACCATTCAACATTACCGATACCTCTTATGATATTACAAACCTCTAAAAGGTTAATTCTCAGCCTCCTACACTCCAGTAGAAACTGTCCGAGTCTGTTGAGCCTGTCCTTATATGCAAACACTCCATTCCCAGCAATATCCTGATAAATTTCTTCTGAACTCTCCCGAACTTGATAATATTCTCGATATAACAGGGCGACCAGAACTGCATAAAGTCCTATAGGACATGCCTCATGGATGTCCTGTGCAACCTGAAAATACCGTCCCAACACCTGTACTCAAAGGACAGTCCACTGCTATTCGTCATTTATATAAATGATTCGGATGAGAACATAGGAGATATAGCTAGTAAATTTGCAGATGGCATCAAAATTGGAGGTGTAGTGAACAGTTAAGAACGTTACCACAGAGTAAAATGGAATCTTGTTCAGATGGGACAATGGACTGAGGAGTGGCAGATGGAGGTATATTTAGATTAATGCGAGGTGCTAAATCTTGAAAAAGCAAATCAGAGCATGACTTATATATGATAAAGTCCTGGACAGCGTTGCTGAACAGAGACCTTGGAGTACAGGGTCATATTTCCTTGAATGTAGAGTTGCAGGTAGATAGGATAGTGAAGTAGGTGTTTAATATGCATTCCTTTATTGTTCAAACCACTGAGTGAAAGAGTCGGGAGGCCATGTTGCAGCTGTGCAGGACATTGGTGAGGCCACTTTTGCAATATTGCGTACAATTCTAGTCTCATTCCTATCGGAAAGATGTTGTGAAACTTGGAAAGTTTCAGAAAAAAATGACAAAGATGTTGACAGGGCTGGAGGATTTGAGCTGTTGGGAGAGCCGGAATAGTCTGAGGCTGTTTTTTCTGAATCATTAGGGGCTGAAAGGTGAATTATAGAGGTTTATAAAATCATGAGAGGCATGCATTGGGTAAATAGACAATGTTTTTTTTTCCCCGGGGTAAGCGAGTCCACAATTAGAGGGCATAGGTTTAAGATGAGAGGGGAAAGATTTAAAAGGAACCACAGTGGCAATCTTTATGCTTAGAGGGTTGTATGCGTATGGAATTAGTTGCCAGAGGCTGGTTAAGGTAAAGTATTTAAAAAGAAGCATCTGGATGAGTATATAAATAGGAAGGGTTCAGATGGATATGGGCAGGTGTTGGCAAAATTGACAAGATGAGGTTAGGGTATCTGGTCGACATGAAATAGTTCTCGGCTCCAAGGTGATTGTACCAGAGGGTCCGTTTCCGTTCAGTACATCTCTATGATTATGTCTATACAATGAAGAACATCAAGTGAAACACCTTCATAACCATCCTGTCTACATATGAAGCAAACTTCAAACAATTATGCCTGAAACCCCAGGTTGATCTGTTCTACAACACTACCAATGGCTCAACATTTAATTGTATATGTGTTTTTTTTTGTTTGTTTTACCAAAGTACAATACCTTGTATTTATCAACATTAAACTCCATCTGCAATTTAGCCCAGTGAGTGAGAATACTGGGGAAGAAAGGCTGGAAAATAATCAGTTACCTTGTATCATTTACTGGTTTTAGGAAGAGGGCAGTCACACGTTAGAGATGGGAAACAGTGATCCGTGTTTCAGGCCAGAAAGTAAGCTCTGTTTTTGTCTCTGGTGTTCCGTGTTGATATTTATTCGAGATCCTTCATAGTGCAGTGTGTGTCTGGAGGATGTCATTCCATCATATTGCAGCCTACAGATAATAGCCATTTAATCTGGAAATAATAGACAAGTATTTAAAGATGTTCATAGTTTATCTCGAAGGCAGAGCATATAAACTCGACATCCTACAGTCGAGGCAAGTACCTTGCATTTTTTAAGAACGTTATTATTTTAACTGGGTAATTCAGTAGAGTGAACCAGATTTCAAAGAATCCATACCGATCTGGAAGCTGGCATTTAAAGTTAGAAATTTGGGCATGGTTTAGATTTTGTGCAGCCGGTAGTATCCCTGCCTCTGAGGCAGAGCTCTGGATTCTATTCCAATTCCTGAACTTCCCTGGAAGTGTCCCTAGCTCGAGACCAGATTGTCTGGATTCAGGTGCAGCATGTCAGAATAGGCTGATGAACGAACACACAGGAGAATAATGCTGCAACCTTTGGGGCTATTGTGGAGTGGTGGTAGTGTCCCTACCTCTGGCCCCTATAGGGCCAACTGGAGGCCAACTCATCCAACTAGAGGTGTTTAATAATATGTCTGAACACATTGTCTAAAATGATTTTAAAATTGTGGTTTGATCGAGATGGAAGAGGTGTCAGTATTGAATTTCAGAACTTAAGCCCCGGATGCCTGAAAGCACAGACCTTGGGTGGGAGACATATTTGCACCTTCTAGAGGTTTATAAATTCATGAAGTGCATGCATAGGGGGTGAATAGTCAAGATCTTTTCCCCATGCTTGGAAGTCCACATTTAGAAGGCATAGATTTAATGTGAGAGGGGAAAGATTTTAAAGTGACGTCGGGGCAACATTATCACTCAGAATGTGGAGCGTGTACATCATGAACTGCCAGAAGAAGTAATGGAGGTAGGTATAATTACAACATTTAAAAGGCACCCAGATGGATATATTGATAGGAAGGATTTAGAATGATATTTTCCAATTGCTGGCAAATAGATTAGATTCCCTACAGTGTAGCACAAGTCCACACCAACTCTCTGAAGAGTTACCCACCCAGAACCATCTCACCACATTCACCCCGACTCATGCACCTGACATTATGTGCAACTTAGCATGGCCAATTGACATAAGCTGCGCAACTTTGGACTGTGGGAAGAAACCCACGCAGACACAGCGAGAATGTGCAAACTCCACACAGTCAGTCAGCTGTGCCAGCAATCAAACTCAGGTCCCTGGTACTGTGAGACAGTAGTGCTAAGCACTGAGCCACTGCACCACCCCAAGTAGGGCACGATTACTTTCAGAAATCAGGTTGGCATGGACGAGTTGGTCAAAGGTGTTTGCTTCGGTGCTGTACAACTCTTCAGATTCATCAAGCCATTTGATCATGGTCCCTATGTAATCTTCACTGTCCACTATATAGCCAAACTTGGTTTCATCCACAATCTTTCTAACAACGCCTTCTATAATTCTCATCTGAATCATTTGTCTAAATGTCAAAACAAAAATGGATTGAGCAGAAGTCCCTGTGGAACACCACCGTGCACAGTGTCACAAAGCTGGTCCCTTTTGTCTAAAAGCTTCCTTTTCTCAAAGATACTGTGTCCTTAAATATTTTTTCAGAGGCGTCGTAAATAGTTCTCGGCTCCAAGGTGATTGGTTTGGTACAGAGATTGAACGGTTTTGTGATTAAAGGTATAATGAAAGGGGAGCGGTCAGCTCTCGAGGTGAGCAGTTCAGTCCAGAACCAGTTTGCAGTTTAGCTCTGTGGACAGGCTCTCTCTCTCTCTCTCTCTCTCTCTCTCTCTCCACCCCCCCCCCCAACTTTAACGTGCAATCATTTGTTCCATTTGTACTGTTTTTCAGCGGCGTTTGCTTATTGGGATGGTTGTGTACTTCCAGAACAGCTAATTAAGTCTAGTTTGAATAGATTGAGTTCTGTAGGGGTTCTTTATTCTGTTCTTTGTGTTTCATTGTGTAGTTTTGTGAATATTTTTTGTCTATGTTAAAACCTGATAATTTTCACTGAGCACTTACTGAAACAAATGACAAAGTTATAGTCTGCGCTGCCTGCTCAAGAATATTTTGAGTGGTCTGGCCTAGTGCAGAGGCCAAAAAACAACCGTCCTCGATAATGCTGTCTCCTGCTATTAGGACACACACACACACATACACAGACACGTACACGACACACATACACATACACACGCACCCAGACATACACGCACAGACACTTATTCCTGAAGAAGGGCTTATGCCCGAAACGTGAATTCTCCTGTACCTTGGATGCTGCCTGACCTGCTGCGCTTTTCCAGCAACACATTTTCAGCTCTGATCTCCAGCATCTGCAGTCCTCACTTTCTCCTCGAAGACACACACAGAGACACACACACACGCACAGACGCACATACACAGATACACACACACACACAAAGACACGCACACAGAGACACACAGACACATGCACACGCACAGATACACACACCCACAGACAACACATGAACACACACACACACACACACACACACACACACACACACACACACACGGACGCACAAAGAGACACACATACACACACAGAGATACACACGTGCATGCGCGTGCCGCACACACACACATCTTAGAGTCTAGGATATAACTCGATAAGTTATGATTAAAGATGGGTTCAAGGCTTGTTGTGAGAGGGTAGTAGAACTGGCTTGAAAAACATGTCATCCATGATCAATTGTTCAGTTGACTGGATGGGCCAAATGGCCTTTTTACTGCTCTAATTTTGTACACACTATGGTACGTGCATTCGTCTGTGTTAGTGTGTGTATTTGTGGGTGCATGTGTGTCTGTGTGTCCAAGTTTTTGTGTTCCTGTGTTTTTGTGAGGTTGAGTGTGTCTGCGTGTGCACCTCTGTGTCTGTGTTTGAGTGTGCCTGTGTGTGTTTGCCTGTGTGTGTCTTTGAGTTTGTCTATGTGTGCCTGTGTATGTATCTCTGTGTGTCTGCATATGTTTTTGTTCCTCATTACTTTTAGTAATGGAAATATCAATGTACACTTTTGCAATTTCAACACTGTTTGTCATTCATCTTTACATCATTGCTTGAGGAACTTTGTTTTAGTCATGAATTTGTTATTTTAACAGAGAAGGAAATCGACATGACTTCTTCCTAGGACGACCATGACCCAATGTGTGACCTACATTATAAGCCATATCATCAAAATGGTAACATCGATAATTTGCTGTGACCAATGGAGGACTGGCAGTAGAAAAGAAAACAGTTACTCAACAACCCAGGGAACTCTGGACCGGTGAGCCTGACATCAGTGGTGGGTGAGTTGTTGGACGGGATTCTGAGGGAGTGCCAATTGCATGCATGTTCAAAGGCAAGGCTTTATTGGGGATAGTCACCATGGTTATTTGCATGAGAAATCGTGTCACGCTAATTTGACTTAATATATTAAAGAGATGACAAAGTAGATTGATGAAGGCAGTGTTGTAGATGCTTTCCATATAGACTGGAGCAAGTTCTTCGACAAGATTCTGCATATTAGGCAAGTTAGTAAGGGTAGGTCACATGGAAAACAGCGCACCCAAGAAAATTGAATCAAAAATTAGATTGAAGGAAGTCGGCATAGGTTGGTAGAGGATTGCTTTTCAGACTGGAGGCCTGTGAACAGTAGTGTGCCAGAAGGATCAATGCTGAGCCCACTGCTTTTCATCATTTATATAAATGATGTGGATGTGACCATGTAAGGGTAGCAAGTTTGACGATTGCACCAACATTTTCGGTGTTGTGGTTAATGAAGAAAATTATCTCAGAGTGCAATGAGACCTCGATCAGATGGGCCCATGGGCTGACGTTTGGCAGATGGTGTTTGATTCAGATAAATGTGAAGTGCTGCATTTTGGGAAGAAAATTGGGCTACTTAATGGAAATTTATTGGAGGATGTTGCTGAGCAACGAGACGGAGAGATGTAGTGCAACGCTCCTTCAAAGTGAATAGTATAGTGAACACGGTGTTTGGCATGTTTGCCTTCATTTGTCAGAGCATTGAGTTTCGGAGTTGGGATGTCATGTTACAGCTGTACAGGATGTCAGTGAGGCCACATTTTGGAATACTGTTTGCTGTTCTGGTCTCCCTACTGTACGAAGGTTGCTGTGAAACTTGAAAGGGTTCAGAAAAGATTTATAAGGATGTTGCCAGGTTTGGAGAGTTTGAGCTATAAGCAGAGGCTGAATAGGCTAAAGCGGTTTTCCCTGCAGAATTACGGGCTTAGGGCTGACCTTATAGAGGTTTATAAAATCATAAGGGGCATGGATTTTGTAAAAACACAAGGACTATTTCCCAGCATAGGGGATTCCAAAAATAGAAAGTATAGGTTTAGGGTGCGAGGGGAAATATTTTAGATGGAACTTAGAGGCAAAGTTTTCATACAGAGGGAGGTGTGCATATGGAATCATCTGCCAGAGGAAGTGGTGGAGTCTGGCATCTTGATGGGTATCTGAATAAGGAAGTATAGAGGAATATGAGCCAAATGCTGGCAAAACAAACTGGATCAGATTGGGATGTCTAGTCAGCACGGACAAATGTGCATGCTATATGACTCTTATAAGAGGGATGAGGAGACATTCTAAACAGGCATTTCATGTGGGAATTCTCTTCCCCACAAGGTTGAGATGCCCGTTTGTTTACATTGATTCAAAGCTGAGTTAGTTAAATAATTGGCAGAGAAGTGAGTCATGGATAACGGGATACAGTCAGGGAAGTGGGGCTGTGACCATAACCTGATCAGCCACAATCTTAGTGCCTGGTGGAGAAGGCTCAAAGTGTCTAATGGCCCACTCCTGCTCCTCAGTCCCATGTTTCTGTGTTCCATTCAGTCCCTCAAACCTGATAGACAGGGACAGTTAGAGGCTACTTACTGCGATACCCTAGTGCACAGAAACACAGGAGACCATTCAGCCCCTCAAAACTGTCACACACAATTTGGGCTAGTTTGGAAAATGTAATTGGAAAACCCAGGTTGGGTATCAAAGAGGTCGCTCATCTCTCTTTATAGAGCTTCCCCTCTCTGCAACAGGTGTTTCATATGTTGGTCATGTTGCAGACCCAGTTGCACTGTGAATACAATCCCTTCACCTCAGCCAGAGATGGTCCAGACAATCTGGCAAGATTCAATAACAGAGCTTCCAGGAAAATAACACCTTCTACTTTCCAATAATAGAATGTGAGAACCCCACAACCAGGGGTATGTCATTCATCCACACGCCCCCTCCCCCCGCAAGCATGTCTTCACCCACAGTAAGATCATAAGGTATAATATCCTCTTTCATGTCCAATTCTTCACAGCCCTCAACTCTGATTGGTCAAAAAGCACTCCTTACCCCCACACTGTGAACTATTGATATGAGCAAAAGACGTGAACACAAGGGCTCAGGGAAGAGTGACCGGCCCTGACATCAAGGCATCATTTAACTAAGGATGGTCTCAAGGAGCCTGAGCAGGATTGCGCTTAATGGGAATGAGTTGGAAACTTCCCTGGTTAGAGTGATTTAAAGCATAAAGCACAATGATTGTGGTTTGGGTACAAAAATCCATGCAGTCCTGGACATGTCTGCGAAAGATCCTCAAGGTAGCTTCCTCAGCACAAACATCTTCAGCTGCTTCATAAAGATTAGAAGTGAGGGTGTTCATTGAAGGTCACACAATATTCAGGAAAAATGTCCCCCTTCAGCTCCTGAACTAGTCTGTGTCCATGTGCAGCAAGATCTGGACAACATTCAGGCTTGTTCTGTTGGAAGTATCGGTAACATTCATGTAACAGTGCTGCTGGGCACTGCACATTTCCACTGTTAAAAGGAAGAAATTATTCAGTGCCTCACGCTGGCTTCACATGAATATGAGGAAGTCATTCAGCTCAATGAAATTATTGGAGAAGTTTATAGATAACTCATTTAGTGCATCCAACGAATTACACAAGACGAGGAGGAGTCACGTGTTATAGAAGACCGCAGAGCTCCTCAAAAATATTTGAAGGCTTAGCCTATCAACAATGAAATGTTCTGATACGTAATATCCCATAAACATGTACTTGGCAAAAAGGAAAGATCAGATACAGATTGTCAGATGCAGTTCTCCAATCTAGGAAGGAAAACAATTCCACTGAAGCTTCCAACTCTGTGGTGACCCCAATAGCTTCTGATGTTACTGAGAAACCAAAATACTTGCTGTAATGTGGCTGCCAGAACTGCACACAGTATTCTATCTATGGCCTAACCAATGACATGTTTAACTCATATTATGTCGCCTCGATGAATAAACACTATGCCTACTGTCCCGTGTGATTTCTTAACTGGCTATTACACTGTCCAGTCACATTCAGGGATGTGTGGAGAAACACCCTCTGACCTCCCTCGTGTTCTGCTATTTATTGAATTCTCCCCTGTCTAGTTCCTTCATCCAAAGTGCATCACATTCTATTTATCAATGTTCCATTCCATCTGCCATTGATCTGACAATTCCACCTGTATCTTCCCGTAATATAAGGCCTTCCTCCTCACTGCCAAACACCTGGCCAATCTTTGTGTCAAACACAAAATTACTTATTACGCCCAGCCCCCACCCCCCACCACCCCCTCCACATTAATATTTACATCATTTATGAATACCACAAATAATTAGATACACTACACTTCTCGCTGTGGTACACCACCAGACACTGGTGTATCGCTACCACCTTCCCAGTGACTTGGGACCACATAGCTGTTTTCTCGTCCTCTAGCACCTCCCTTGTGTGGTCAGATTCGACTAAAACATTTAGGTCAGGATATTTCCTCTCTTGTCTCCAACAGCATCCTGCGATACAACTCATCTGGACTTTACATCATCCAAAACCATTAATCCCAACTTGCATCTTATATAAATCTGCTCGAGAACTTCCCAGTCCATCTTCTTGAATTCTGTACCTGCATCTTCCTTTCTCAAATAAAACAGATGTGAAACTCTCATGTCACAGTCTATCAATGTTCCCCGGTTTCTCATACTGATTACCCCATTGGTTTCGATATGGGTCCGAATTTTTTCCTGGTTATTCTGTTCAGCTTGTTTTTGTAGAACATCTTGGGTTCCCCCTAACTTTGCCTGCTGCACTTCTCCATGCCCCTGTATTAGTCAGTCTGCTGTGGATTAAATTTATAAGTTTCCCTGAGATCACCTCTCATTCTTTGAAACAGTACAGAACACAGGTATAATCTCATCCACACTGCATGTAGTCTGTGCAGAACGCCTTTAATTCGATATTCCAATTTCCGTTAACTGAAGGCCAACTTCACTTTTACTTTTCCGTTTCCTAAAGTCGCCCCTGAACCACGTTGGTTCAATTTTATTTACTATTCACTTTCTGAACTCTTAAACATCCACCTGAATATCTAACTATATCACATCCAATAGTTCTCCATTGTCTCCCCCTACAAGAAACATCTTCAAACCATTTCAAAAAAAGTTTGTTAACAGTGATTATTCGGGTGAGATCCAAGATGGTGGCGATCCAGTAGGTCTGCCCTGCTGAGCTCTGCACCAGGACCCAGACAAAGTTATGCATTCACCATCTCTTTCCTCCCTATTGTGGTAAAATCGGAGGTTTTTGATCCCCAGTATTGCTCTATGCCATTTTAAGTGAGTAACGGAAAATAACTAAGGGAAAAGGATCATGAGGATCACAACCAGCAGGGCACCGCAGCAATGGATACACCCGCGGCTGTGACGTCGGCCTCTGCGAACGCTCCAGGAGACTTATCTGTGGAGTAGAGCCTGGCCTCAGAGTTCAGAGCCTGCGAGAGAAGATTGATTCAGCGATGGAGGAGACCTGAACCCGGCTGGAACTGATCTCAGCCAAGCTGCAGAAGCAGGATCAGGAGACCCAGCGTCTCGGGCCGTGCATCGTCGAGGTGGAACAGCGGGTCGTGTCGAAGCCCTGGAATGGTAGCTAAGGGCCTTAGTAGAGTAGGTCGACGACCTCGAAAATCAGGGCCATCAGAAGAACATCAGCCTGGTCGGGCTGCCAGAACAAGAAGAAAATGGCCAGCTCGTCAACTTCTTTTCATTTCTCTCACTTCCCGCTGAATGAGAAAGTGGGTTTGGGGATGGTGGGGGTGGTAACATTTTGTTTCACCCGGACTGCCTGAGGTCAAAGTATGGATGGGACGGATTTAATTTTCTTGTTGTAAGACGCATGCAACTTTTGAAAACATTGTTTTGCCTGGATTTGATGAGCGGATTCAGCTCGGAAGGGATTAATGGGTAATATGTACACCCTCTGCAGGAAGGGGGGATCTCTCCACTTATTAGTGTTATATGTTGGCTCATTTTAGAAATATTTGTGAGAAGTTTTGATTTGGTTGTTATTGTAGTTATAGTTTCAAGTTCGTATGAACTGTTTACTGCTTTCACTTGACGTGCTATAAATGGGTTCTTCTCCATCAAGGCTGCCCCATCAAGGCAGCTGGTGGACCTCAACAGGGAGCTGCCGTGGTGAACGTTTGAGATGTCTTCACCCTGAAGGTAGGGGCTTCACCTTTTTTTCTAACCCACGTAAGTGCTAAACCAGGATTGACATTTTTTTGCCCCATTGGACTTTTTTAATGGGTCATGGGCTGCTTCGGATAGTTATGGCTAACCGCTTGTTTAATGGTGCACGTGGAACCTTAAGGAGAGTCACTCACTCATTCAGAGAAGAAGATACTTTCAAGCCTCAGAAAGGAAGGGGTCAACGCAGCCTTGCTGCAAGAAACACATCTAACTGATAAGGAGCACTTAAAGTTACAGCAGGGAAGGTTCGGGCCAGTATTTATTTCATCCTTTAATTCGAAAAGTAGAGGAGCAGCTTCACTCATTCATACAAACCTTCCACTTCAGTTGTTTGACCAAATTAATGACGAACATGAGTGGTTTCTGATCCTTAAAGCTTTAATACATGGAGAGGAATATGGGACATTGTATAATATTGCCCCACCACACCCCCTCAAATGCGCTCTCCAGGTTGATGACCCTTGGGGAACATTGTACAATTAAAAGGGAGACTTTAACCGACTAATGGACCCTGAAGTGAATAGGATGTCCAGGGGTTCTTCGGGTATTTCCCAGCCATCAAGGCAGCTGGTGGACCTGAACAGGGAGCTGCTTTGGTGAACGTTTGAGATGTCTTCACCCTGAAGGTAAGGGCTTCACCTTTTTTTCTAACCCACGTAAGTGCTATACCAGGATTGACATTTATTTGCCCCATTGGACTTTTTAAATTCGATGCTGCCCTGCAAAATTCTGATCATGCAGCAGTGAACGTGGATGCTCAGGCCGATGGCGATGGGACAGGCTCACAGCACTGGCGCATGGATCCTTGCCTCCTAAAAGATAGCAAATTCATTGAGTACTTTTCGCGGGAATTGAAGTTTTTATTGGGACATTAACTTGGGTATGGCCAATAATCCATCTGTGTTCTGGAAGACTGCCAAGGCCTATGCAAGGGGTTTCGTTATTTCTTACTCGGTGACTCGAAAGCGGCAGAAAGGACAGCAGTAGCGTATGCTCAAGGCTTGGCTGAAGGCAGCTGAGACAGCATACTTTGACAGACTGTCTGTAACTAAGTTGCAGCAGATTACAGCCCTCCGGGCTGCTCTGAACACTGCGCTCACCCAGACCACAAAGAGGGAGATTTCCTTTGCGAAACAGAGGTTATTCGAGTATGGTGCGAAACTGGGAAGGTATTTGGCGCACTTGGCCAGAAAGAAGAGTGCCCCCAATCTATTACATCCATTAGAGAGGGTGCTGGTACGATCACCTGCCGTCCCAAAAGGGTTAATGCAGCATTCAGAAAGTTCTACTCTGGGTTGCTCCAGTCAGAGGATTGTGCGGACAGATTGGTGAAAACGAAGTCATTTTAAGACCCTGGACCTCCCAGGTATAACTTCAGAGCAGGAGTCTCTTTTGAATGCCCCGTGACATCCAAGAGATACAGGATGCGGTAAGGCAGCTCCAGAGTGGCAAACCGATCAGCCAGATGGCTTATGGAGTGAGATTTATTAGGAGTTCATAGACATGATGGCTGGGCCAATGTTGCATATATTCAATTATTCCTGTGGACACAACTGCCTCCCATCCTCTCAGAGAGAAGCAAACATTTCTCTTATTCACAAGAGAGGGAAAGCCCCAGAGGATTGCCTTTTCGTATAGGCCTATACAATTATTAAATGTAGAATTTAAAATTTTGTCGAAAATACTAGCGTTGAGGCTGGAGAAGATATTGTCCTTCATTGTGAAAGGGGACCAGACACGTTTTATTAGGAGTCACAGGTCCCCTATTAATATTAGGAGAGTGTAAAATATGGTTCAGGTGTGCCAACAAGGTCGATTCCAGGCTTGGTAGTCTCGCTGGATGCAGAGAAAGCATTTGCTTGGGTGTAGACCTCTTTTATGTCTTGGAACTGTTTTGCCTTGGAGGTGTCTTTGCCTGTTGGATGGCAGAATTATATAGTGACGCAACAGCAACAGGAGTTCTCACTAATGGTATAAGGTCTAATGGTATAATTTTAACATTGGCAGAGGTGCCCCTTTCGTCATTATTATTTGTATTGGTGATTGAGCCGTTGGCAGAGGCCACCCAGAGGGGCCCCACTATAACTGAACGGGTGGTAGGGTCAGGAAGGCATGACATCATCCTTACACAGATGACGTTCTTCACTCTCTACCTAACCTGATGATATCTTTGCCCCGTTTTAAAGAAGTGATTGATTTATTTGAATCTATCTCGGGGTATAACATCAATTTTATGAAATCGGACGCCATGCCTGTTGGGTGTTATTCGAGTACCTGATCATGGGGGGTGCAATCTGATTCCCTTTCAGATGGTCACAAGAAGGTCTCCGCTATTTCGGCATTTTAATCACACCGGCCTTCTATCAATTATATAAAGCAAACTTCGTGCAAGTGCTCGAGAAGATAAGACAGGATCTTCGGCTCTGGGAAGACATTTCAATATCCTGGTTGGGTAGAATACCTCCGGTTAAAATGAATGCACTTCCTCGTTTCTTCTATCCCATGCAAATGGTCCTTTTGATGCTCTCCAGGTCGGTTCTATGGAGGCTTTACAGTTGGTTAAGCTTGTTTACCTGGCACCACAGGTGGCCTCTTATGAAGCTCGCCAAATTGCAGCTTCTGCAGGAGATTAAGGGTGTGGATTTTCTGAACTTTAAGAAATACCAACGAGGTTCCCTGCAGTCGTATGTGGCTGATTGAGCTTGCAAAGACCTGTGGTTAGTTTGGCTGGACATTGAGGCATCCCAGGCAAAATGTCCCCTCATTAATCTGTTGTTCATGGACAAGACGAGGATTGTTATGAACCATTGCAGAAATCCAATTGTCCATAAAATAGTTAAAGCCTTTAAAATGATGTGACAAAGTGAGGGCAATTTACAAAAATGATCTTCCCTTTTGACTCCCATTGTAGGATTGGTAGGATCCCAGCTGGGATTGATGGACTCTGCCTTATGGCTCTGAGAGTCCAGAGGAGTTTCCTGTTTCGAGAAATTATTTTACGTGGTGGTCATGGTGATTTTAGAGCAGCTGAGCCAGAAATATGAGTTATCTTGGAGGGGCCACTTTCGTTATTTTTAGATGAGGAACTTTAGACAGAAAAAAAAGATTTATCATTTATTAAGAGGCAGTGTCTCAAATGATATAGAGCGGCTGCATGGAATCTGGGCTCAGGAATTGTGGGTGGAGATCTCACCAGAGGAGTGGGAAGATATTTGGGAAACCGTAAGGAAGATTTCAATTTGCAATAGGATGTAGGCTGTGCAGTTGAAGGTACTCCGCAGGGTTTAATTGACACCCGAGCAGCCTGTCACATTTAAGACAGGAGAGTCCCCAATATGCCCCAAATGTACAATAGATGTTGGTATACTTACGTATTGCTTGTGATCATGCCACAAGCTTCGTAGGTATTGGTGCACTATAGCAAGTGTTTTGGAAGGGGTTTTGGGAACCGAGGTCAAGGCAAATCCAGTGCCCCTCCTCTTGTGTTCGCTGAATCTTCCCTCTTTGGACTTGCATGGGAATAAATTGTTTAGTATTCTTTCATTTTGTGTGAGGAAGAACATTCTGATAAACTGGGTCCCAGGAAACCTCCCAGGACTCTGATCGTGGTGTAGGCTAGTTATGGAGCCAATTCCCCTCGACTTCCGTATGAGTATGGGCACCCAAGAAATGAACATTGTCATAGGACGAGGCGGCCCTATTTCAACCATATACACATGGTTTTATTGGCTATATTGGTCAGGACATTTGTGTAACAGTGAGGTCTCTGAGAGGAAGAATTCTGAACAAATACGGGTATGGCAACTCATGCTACCGGTGATGGGGAGCTTTGGTAGGAATGTGCTGGGTGTTGTAACTTCATGTAATTTAAGTTAATTTGCCTTGGTTCAGCTCGGTTTAATCTATGTTTTGTTTTGATTTTGTTTTGACATCAGCCCATTGATTTTGTGCACAGGGAAGAGAATGAGTCCATTCAGCCACTCATGCTTCTTACACAGCAACCAGAGTAGGTCATTTCACACCATGTGTCAATTATACAGGATTGGAGGGAATGAAGAGAATATATAGAGGTGAGACTACAAGCTTACCACATTCACGATGGAATATAAAGTAGTGAGAAAACTGCTGGAATTTAAGAAAATTATTAAAATCGATTATTCAGGAATTAATGAAAGGACATTTACAAAGTGAAGCCACAATCCATCAGAATCAATATAATTTTACGAAGGATGAATCATATTTTCATTATTTATTTGAGTCTTTAAGATTGTGACAAGCAAGCTGTATAATGAGGATCCTGGAGATGTAAAATCAGGACTTGCAGAAGACATTGACTAAGGTGTGCACAAAAGATCAATCTGCAGAATAAGATTGCATATGGTTCGAAGTAATTTATTCGCTTGGATGTAGGCTTGGCGAAACAAAGAATTGCATTGAGTTGGAATAACTGGTTCATTTTCTGTTTCCAAAAATGCCATAGGGCTCAGTCCCCAGGCCCCAACTATTAGCAATAAATACTATCACTTATTTGAGGGGATGGACATGCTATAATCAGTTTTTCAGAAGACACTGACTCAGTTGAGAAATTGTAATGAATGTTTAAGGATAGGTTGCAGATGAAATGAAACAATGAAAAGTAT
Source organism: Chiloscyllium punctatum (assembly GCF_047496795.1). NCBI lineage: Eukaryota > Metazoa > Chordata > Chondrichthyes > Orectolobiformes > Hemiscylliidae > Chiloscyllium > Chiloscyllium punctatum. Next base: position 37,936,755 of record NC_092790.1, on the reverse strand, counting down.
GCGGCCGTTTTGGTCAGTGTAACAGAAAGGCAACTTACCATCCAAACAGAGGGAAACTACGTAGTGCTTAGGTACAGAGGGATCTGGTATCCTCATCCATATCGCAAAAGACACAGATGCAGGTGTAGCAGATAATGAGAAAGGAAACTGCAAATTTGGTATTTATTTCTGAAAGAATAGATTATAAAGCGAGGGAGGTACTGCTGCAATAATGCCAGGCATTTGTGAGATCGCAATTGAGTACTGTGTAAAGTTTTGGTGTCCTGACTGCAGGAGGGATGTAATTACCATGGAGGCAGTTCAGAAGAGGTTTACTAGACTGATTCCAGAGATAAGGAGTTTGTCCTCTGAAAGGAGATTGAGCAATTCAGGCCTATAATCTCTGGAGTTTAGAAAAATGGGAGGAGATGTCACTGAGGACTGGACAATGCCAAAGGTGATTGAGAATGTCGACATGCATTGGGTATTTCCTCATGTGGGGCAAACTACAACAAGAGATCAGAGTTTTAGGATAAGTGGAGAGGAATTAGAACAGTGATGAGAGAACTTCTCTCAAAGCATTTTAAATCAGTGTAATTCACTGTTCCAGAGTGCAATGGATGCTGGGATATTGAGTAACTGAGGGGATATGGAGAGTGGGCCGGAAAGTGGGACTGAGACCGAGATGACATCAGCCATGATTGTTTTCAATGGTGGAGCAGGCTGACATTAGCCATGATTGTATTCAATGTTGGAGCAGGGATGACATCAGCCGTGATTGTATTCAATGGTGGAGCAGGCTGACATCACATATGATTGTATTCAATGGTGGAGCAGGCTGACATCAGCCATGATTGTATTCAATGGTGGAGCAGATTGACATCAGCCATGATTGTATTCAATGGTGGAGCAGGCTGACATGAGCCGTGATTGTATTCAATGATGGAGCAGGCTGACATCAGCCATGATTGTATTCAATGATGGAGCAGGCTGACATCAGCCATGATTGTATTCAATGATGGAGCAGGCTGACATCAGCCATGATTGTATTCAATGGTGGAGCAGGCTGACATCACATATGATTGTATTCAATGGTAGAGCAGGCTGACATCAGCCATGATTGTATTCAATTATGGAGCAGGCTGACATCAGCCATGATTGTATTCAATGGTGGAGCAGATTGACATCAGCCATGATTGTATTCAATGGTGGAGCAGGTTGACATGAGCCGTGATTGTATTCAATGGTGGAGCAGGCTGACATCAGCCATGATTGTATTCAATGGTGGAGCAGGCTGGAGGAGCTGGATTGCTGACTGAGGTTCCTCGTCTTTCTTCAGTCCTTCGAACGTGTTACACAGGAATAGGGGAGGGCTGGTTAATCGACAGAAAGCAGGCATCAGGTTTAATCAGTTTAAAAGAATGTAACCAGCAGGGTCACACAGTGACCAGTGCAGGGTCCTCAGCTATTTACCTTCTATATCAATGATCTAGAGAAGTGGAACAAATGTACTGTAACTAAGTTTGCCGATGGAAATAATATAAGCAGGAAAATAAATAATCAATGGAAGTTGTAGAGTCTGTAACTGAATATGGACAAGTTAATCAATGGATAAAAGTTTGGCAGGTGGGATTTAACGTCATATATACCCTGTCATTTTCTTCCAGGAAGAACGGTAAGCAGTATGTTACTGAAATACAGAGGGATTACAGGACTTAGTGATACCGTGTGTACTGAAGAGTTTACTCTGAGCCGTGCAGACGTGGCATGTGTTGCTCCATCACCCTGATTGTCTGCTGCCTGATGTTCCCAGAGGGCCTATTGCTCTCATCCACCATATATATCCTCCGTCACTGAATGATGACACTTATGTTGAGACCGGAGAGTTGATGGAGCTGTCACCCAGTCCTGTCTGGAAAGTTCTGGAACATAGAAGCTGAATGAAACTCTGATCCTAAAACCACTGGTAGCACGTCCTCCCCCTGATATGAAGCTGCAGGTCGTGTTGAAGGAGGTGACACCGCTCTGTGACCAGCTCCTTGTTCAGTCAGGGTCCCCTCATACTCTGCTCCTTGGTTAGGTGGAGCTTGGGAAGCTGTTCCTGGAAAACCCCGGGGTGGATCCAGCAGATCCCTTTCCCCAGACACACGCATTGCGTGGTTTCAGAGCTTCCCCTCTCTACAGCCTCTGCTTCATTTGTTGTTCATGTTACAGACCCAGATGCTTTTACTATCGTCCCCATGCTCCATCCACAGTTGTGTCACCAAATCCTCAGGTCTTCCTGAATGTCTGAGGTAGCTCACAGCACAACCTCCAATAAAACATTCCCAGCAGCTCCACTAACTTTCCAATAACAGTAGTCAGTCCGGAGTCCCTCAGTTCCAAGTTTGATGCCTGGTAATTAACAATAGTACTCGAGGGGCTTCCTCGTGTAATTGACCGCATGATCAACTGAGAGGGACAAACACAGATGATCATTGAACAGGCACAGACCAAGTTTCAAAGACGTGTCTCAAAGCTGCTGGGACCCTCTGCCCACCAAGGAGCAGTACATGGGATACACCAGGAGGTGAACAACAGCCCAACACACACCATCCACTGTCCATGGACCTCTACATATGACACATGGGGAAGTGAACAACAGCCCAACACACACTCCACTGTTCATGGAGCACCACACGGGACACATCAGGCAGTGAAAAGCCCGAGACACACCATTTCATTGTTTCTGAGCTTCACAGTGCCAGCTCTTGATACATTAAGGATCCAAATGGGACCCACAGCCGTGATGGATAGAAGAGCATGAGCCGTGCACTTTGCATGTTGTTTCTGAACTTCATAATTACGTCCCCGGGGATTCAGGAATATTAGCACCAACGGTCAGGTTAAGGTACAGAAAGACAGATGCTCGTGTTATATTTGGAGGATTACTTGATCAACAAGTTGAATAAACACGGCTCTTCTCAGAGAAATAGGATTAGTCGGAGTAGTCAGATGCTGACGGGTCCAATAACAAGAGTAAGAACATAAAATAAATATGCTGACAGATCAGCTCAAATGGTCAGTTATGCCCGATACCAACTACACCTCACAGAATCAGACATCATAGTCCAGATGAGATATATATTCAGCGTGAAGCACTGTGCAGATGAGGCTAGTGTAGTGCTCCATACAAACCAGCAATCTGTGCAGACTGTGCAGACCACATCAGTCCACAGGGGGCTGTGCAGTGAATAACTCTGTAAACCTGGAGAAGTTACCCTTCTAACATGTAGAGCTGTGTCCATCATCCCAGTGCATTGCTCAGTAATACTGTATTTGATCACTGCACACTGTCGGGAAACTTGCAGCCCATGCCGCACGTGACAGAGTGTGCAACTCCCATCCATTTACAGCTCCATATCTTCATTGTGCCAGGCGCTTTAGAAGATCTAATCAAGAGGAAGGATGAAGCTTACATAAGGTTGAGGAGGCAAGGGTTAAGCAGTGCACTAGAAGGTTGCAAGGTAACCAGGGTGTAAATGAAGAATAAACTCAGGAGAGATAAAAGTGTGCATGATAAAGGCTTCGCGGGTAGAATTAAGGTAAAACCTAAGACGTTCTACACTGACATGAGAAACAAGAGGATGGCCAGAGTGAGGGTAGGGAGATCAGGGATAGTGGAGGGAACTTACACCAGGAGTCGGAGGAGGTAACGGAAGTTCTTAATGAATATTTGCTTCAGTATTCACTAATAAGAGAGACCTTGACGTTTCTGTGGACAGCATGAAACAGGCGAATATGCTAGAAAAGGAGGATGTGTTGAAAAATTTCAGAAACACATGGATAGATAAATTTATTTGGCCAAACAGGATATGCCCTATGATACTATAGGAAGTGAGAAGAGATTGCTGCGCATTTTGCGATGATCTTTGCATTCTTACTGTCCACTGGAGTCGTGCCAGATGTCAGGAGGCTGGCAAAGGTTCGTGCCTGGTTCAAGAAAGGGAATAGGGTAATCCTGGGAAGTATTGGCTAACCAGTCTTACACCAGTGACGGGCAAAGTATTGGAGAGGATTTGAGAGACAGGATTTATGAATACTTGGAAAATTATAAATGATTAGAGACAGTCAACATGGCTTTGTGAGGAGCACGTCATGCCTCATAAATCTTATTGAATTCCTTAAGGATGTGACAAAACACGTTGATGAATTAGAGCAGTGGATGTGGTATATATGCATTTTAATAAGGCATTTGATAAAGTTATTCACGGTAAGCTCATTCACAAGATAAGGAGGCATGGCTTACAGGGAGGTCTGGATGTCTGGATGCAGAATTGGCTGGCCCACAGAAGACAGAAGGTGGTGGTAGATGGAACAGATCCCGCCTGGAGCTTGGTGACTAACTTGGTGATCTGTTCTGGACCTCTGCTCTTTGTGATTTTTTTAATAAGAGAGTAGATGACGAATTGGAAGGGTGGGTTCATAGGTTCGCCGATGTCACGAACTTTGGTGGAGTTGGTGGTTAGTGTGGAGGGCTGTTCTAGGTTACAACAGGACATTGACATAACTGAGCTGATGAGTGACAGATCGAGATAAATCTGGAACGGCGGGGTCTTGGGTCCATGTCTATAGATCCTCAAAGTTGCCATCCAGGTTGGTGCTGTTGTTTAGAAAGCATATGATGTGTTGGCTTTCACAGCCGGGGAGATCAGTTTCAGAGCTATGAGGTTATGCTGCAGCTCTATAATCCCACTGTTTAACCCACTGTGATAGAGTTGAATGTTGTTCTGCATTGAGATCTTGCAAGTACTTGTCATATGACTAGCTAATATTTTCAGAGTTTACTGTACTGAAACTATGTAACATCTTGCTGTGAAACAGATATGTTGAGCTTTGGTTGCTCTTTTAACAACTATTCGAATTTAAACAACCAAGTTTAAATAATGTCCCACTATACTAAACCCAATCGATTTTAAATTTATTGTTTTGTCAACATCAAACCAAGGAGATGAGCTGATGTTGAGGGAATAAAGAGGCACGCATTTTGGAAGTTAGACAGAGAGTAAACTACCATCGTGATAGTCTGCCATGAACAACATTCTCTGTGTAAGATTCATTTTTTGAACGAAATATCCTTGCAATAAAAGACAGAACATGACCCAGGGAGATATTCAGTGGAAAGAAGGAGGGCATTGGAGACTACAGCCACTGTCTGGTTTAAGTAATTGTAATACAGTTTTTCTTTAATTGGAAGATTATATTGTTAAAGGTGGAGAAAGATAACAAACAGTTCAGAGAAAGGGAAACTTAGAGTTGGGAATAACTGTTGTTGTTCAATGTTCACTTTTAGAATTAAGGGATACATTGATATTATTTCCTGTTAAGTAGCGGAATTTGTGAGCTCTCTGTCACTCGACTTTAACAGATTATGAGCGAGGTGAGCTTTTCTGAGTGTTTGGTTTCATTCACAGAAGGTTTCATTGCCGTGTCATAACACCACACTTGTAATACCGTGTTCTAGTCACCTCATTAAAGGAAAGAGGTGGAAGCTATAGAGAGAATGCAGAGAATTATCTATGGAACAGCAGAAAGATCGACACAATCCACACAGAGTGAGTGAAATATCGAGAAAGTCACCACGTGAAAAGTAAACACTGGCAGATTCCCAATGTCTATTTAAACGTCGGTGTGGCACTGGGTGTAGTGCGTCTGTATTGATGACTGGGTATCTGTGTGCGCATGTGCATCTGTGTATCGGCATTTGTCTATGTGTGCTGAAAATGTGTTGCTGGAAAAGCGCAGCAGGTCAGGCAGCATCCAATGAGCAGGAGAATCGATGTTTAGGGCATGAGCCCTTCTTCAGGAATTTGTCCATGTGTGTCTGTATATGTGCTATTGCATCAGTCTCCGTGTGTGTCTGTGCATCTATATTCATCTCTGTGTGTCTCTGCATGTCTGATTTTTTCACTGTGTGTATCTGCGTTTCTGCATTCATCGCTGTGTATATCTGCATGTCTGTATTTGTCTCTGTGTGTATCTGCATGCCTGTATTTATGTCTGTGTGCAGCTGCATGTCTGTATTCATCTCTGTGTCCACCAGACTGTCTGTATTCAACTCTGTGTGTATCCGCGTGTCTGTATCCATCTCTGTGTGTATCTGTGTGTCTCTATTCGTCTCTGTGTGCATCTGTGTATCTCTGTGTGTATCAGCACGTCTGTTTTTGTCTCTGTGTATATCAGTTTATCTGTATTCAACTCTGTGTGTATACGTGTATTTGTATTCGTCTCTGTTGTTATCTGTGTGACTTTATTCATCTCTGTGTGTATCTGCGTGTCTATATTTGTCTTTCTGTGTATCCGTGTGTCTTTATTCGTCTCTGTGGGCATCTGTGTGACTCTATTCGTCTCTGTGTGTATCTGCATGTTTGCGTTTGTCTCTGTTGATATCTGCATGTCTGTATTCTTCTTACGTGTATCTGTGTGCCTCTATCCGTCTCTCTGTCTATCTGCGTGTCTCTGTGTGTATCTGCGTGTCTGCATCTGTCTCTGTGTGCATCTGCGTGTTTGCATTCATGTCTGTATCTGCGTGTGTGTATTCGTCTCTGTGTCTATCTGCATGCCTGTGTTCATGTGTGAGTATCTGTGTGTCCGTATTCGTCTCTGTGTGTAGCTGCGGGTCTGTGTTTGTCTCTGTGTGTATCTGCGTGTCTGTGTTCATCTCTGTGTGTATCCTTGCGTCTGTATTCATCCCTGTGGGCACCTGTGTGAGTCTATTTGTCGTTGTGTGTATCTGCGTGTCTATATTTGTCTCTGTGTGTATCTTCCTGTCTGTATTTGTCTCTGTGTGTATCTGTGTGCCTGTATTTGTTTCTGTGTGTCGCTGCACGTCTGTATTCATCTCTGTGTGCGCCTGTGTATCTGTATTCATCTCTGTGTGTCTGTATTTGTCTCTTTGTGTATTTGCGTATCTATTTTCATCTCTGCATTTTCTCTGCGTGCCTGTATTCGTCTCTGTGTGTATCTGTGTGTCCTTGTGCACAGCGGATCTGTCAGCCTCTCTGGTGTTTAAAGTGATGCAATGTCCCTCTCTGCTGGCCTTCACACTCCTCTGTGTTGACAGCACCGCAGGGTGACAACCATCAGGGGATTCAGTCTGGGAGGGAGGGGGAGGGAGGCAGCTCATAGCGCCGTCCAAACTGACAGAACCATCTGCACACGCACACAAACACAGTTTGGTATATGGAGGATTGTATTCGTACTGAGGACCCTAAGAGTGGAGAATGTTCATGTAAAGTTATGTCTATGGTTGCTCTGCAGTGTGGAAGTGATTTGTCTTTGAAGACTATTCATGACACAGAGTGCGCAAATCAAAGTGTATTTCTCTCGCAAATGCATCCAAGCAAGATTGACGGAACAATTTGTAAGTCAATGCAATGAAAGTATTTCACGTTCATTATTTTGACATGTTTTATAATATACTCCTACAAATTATAAATGAGAAAAGATTGAAAATCCTGAAATGGACACAGTGGTAGTGGTAATATCTCAGGAACGATATCGTTAGGTATCAGACGAAACTGCTCTGTGCTTCCAAAGACGTTATTTGAAAAACCAAACAGCCATGCAATGTGAAAGATTGACAGTATTTGATGTCCTCTGAAAGAAACAAAAAAAAAACTGACACTAGTGCAAAGGCATGGGGAGGCTAGCAGAAGGTGGCATTGTATAACTATAAACTAAACAGGGACAGACGTAGAGGTGTGGGGGTGGTCGTAGTGAGGGGTTGATCTCAATTTCAATGGATTTACCCCAAAAAACGGCAGGACATCATCTCAGGAGATACACACAAACATACACAGACACATTAAACACACAACACATATACATACAGATATGGACACACAAACAAACACACACACTCCTGCACACAGTTTCTTTAAGATAGAGTCGAATAAGCTTTTCATTAATTTGGGAATCAGTGATCATTTGGCGAAGGCAGGAGAATGTAGGTGAGAAACAGTTCAGCTGTAATCCAATGGCACAGCACATCCAATGGGCTAAGTGGCCTGCTTCAGCTCTATTTTCCCATATTCAGGAGAGAGCTTTCAAACGCTGATTTTGAATGCAGATTGCAGGGTTAAAGGTAGGCTTCTTGGCAGTGTGGATGAACAAAGGGATGTTGGGGTCCACGTCTGTAGATTCCTCAAAGTTGCCAAAGCCCTCAAGGTCAGAATGTGTATGATGTGTTGGCTTTCATAAGCTGGGGGATTGAGTTTAGAGCTGCAAGGTTATGCTGCAGCTCCATAGAGGCCTGGTTAGACCACACTTGGAATATTGTGTTGAGTTCTGTTCGCCCCATTAAAGGAAGGATGTGGAAGTTTTAGAGAGGGTGCAGACGGGAGTTCCCAGCACGTTGCCTGTCCTACAGGGCATGTCTTATGAAGAAGGTTTGAGGGAGCTTTAGCTTTTCTCATTAGAGTAAAGAAGGATGAACGGTGACTTGAGAGAGATGTGCAAGATGATGAGAGGCACAGATAGAATGGATTAGTAGATTCTTTTTCATAGGGTAGAAATGGCTAACACGAGGAAAACATAATTTTAATGTGATTGGAGGAGGGTTTTGGGGAGATGTCAAGAGGCAGGTTGTTTACACAGGTAGTGATAGGTGCGTGGAATGCACTGCCAGCAGTGGTCGTAGAATTAGCTACATTAGGGACATTCAAGTCACTCTTGGATAAGCACATAGATGATAATAGGATGAAGGCTCTGCAGTTTAGTTTAATCTTAGAGTCGGATTAAAGGTCGCCACACCATTGAGGGCTGAAGGACTCTTACTATGCTGTACTGTTCAATGTTCGCTGTTCTAATTTCTTGAAATCTTGTGAAAATATTATACCTGGAATTCCTTTAACTTCAGTGGAGGTTAATCTGATCAGTATTTGATTGTTGAGGGTTAATGGAAATTTGGGGAGGTTTGAGGGGCTGAATGGTCTATATCTGTTCCTAACCGTTGTGTCAAAAGAATTTGTTTGAGGGGAACTCATTTTGAGAATAAGGGTATTCCTATTTCAGACTGGGAAAGGGATGTTCCTTTTTCTTTAGGATTGTATGGTCTGTGGTCTTCTCATGCCCAAGGATCAGTGAAGACTGTGTTAATGAAAACACTCAAGGAGGAGTTATATAGATCGTTGATGAACAAGAGAATCAATGATTGTTGGGAACAGACAGGAAAGGGATGCTTAGTTACCATCACATCAACAATGAGCATTCAGAATTGTACAGCAGGCTCGAGGGGCTGAATGGCCACCTGCTGCTCTTGCTTCATGTATTGTTCACTCACTCAACCCCGCGATGCTGTTACAGAAGGTGAGGAAGATCGCATTCAGCCATTCAGGATCGATCAGCACCTCTAAGTAATTATAAAGAAATAGGATGAAGCTCTTCACCCATTTCAGTACATTACGCAACGCAAGAAGAGGTCACACCTACTTTCTAGATTGCTACACAGGAACAGGGGAGCCCTGGCTAACTTTAAGGAAATAGATAGTCGGGAGAAATGTGTATTTTAGGGTTGGAAATCTTTAACTTGGTGAAGTGCCTCAGAGATCAGTGCAACATCAAAAGCTATTTAGAATCTGTCAATAATTTGCGTGTGGGAACTGATTGGATGGAAATCAATTGGCTCAACCACTAAGATTCGATAAGATGTCAAGTGGAGGTAGAGAGTCTGTAATGTGATATAGACAGGGAAGGTTAGTGTGCAAACCTTCAGCAGAAACAGGATAACATGGGGTACCGAAGTTTGGGCTGTGGCAGAAGGGGAAAACAACAGTAATCTAATTCAAAGAAGAGAGATCACAAAACTCAGTTGTACAAAGGCATTTGTTCACCAGGGTATATACATGCAGATGCAGCAAGTAATTAGGAATGTAGATTGAATGATTACTTCATGAAAAGGCTATCAGGATGTTTTACCGCATCTGTACAGAGGATTTCTGAGTCAACATCTGATGTACTGTAGGCAGTGATGATTCCATAAACTGAAAAATAAATATACTCAATAGCTTTAGAAGATTTTGCGAATATGTTTCACTGCACTTGCTCCTGGAGAGAAAGCCTTATCCTGTCATACAGCACGGAAACAGACCCTTCACTGCACCATGTCCATGCCGACCAGATGTCCTAAATTAATCACAATCCATTTGCCAGCACTTGGCCCATATCCCATAAAACCTTCGTGTTCACTCAAATGGCTTCATTCAAATGGCTAAAAATGCTGTAGCTGTCCCAGCCTCCAACATTTCCTCTGGCAGTTCATTCTATACACTCTGTGAAAAGTTACCACTTTTGTCCCTTTTATGTGTTTCTCCCCTCACCTTCAATCGATGTGCTCTAATTGTGGTCTGCCCTATGCGAGGAAAATGTTCTTGGATCTTCACCATTTCTTTTCTCCTCATGATGTTATTAACCTCTATAAGGCGACAGCACTTCAGGATTGAGAATGAGAGGCGTTCGTATTGAACTGTATAAGATATTGAGGAGAGTGTATCTGATGCATAGCCTATGGACATTGTCTCTGGTATATGAGTCTAGAACTGAGGATTCAAATTTAAGAAAACAACATGTATATGTTATATACTCTTTTCATAGTATAAGAAAACAAATACTATGAAGACATGATTCTATTGGACAAAAATATGAGGACACATACAAACGTATCTTCATTAAAACTCCTCCATGGAGCAGAGAACAGGGACATAGTCCTACAGTTCCGAAAATGTTCAAGGAGGCCTCACGTGGTCCAGTTTGGTGTTGAGATAACATTACTGTATATTTCTGCTCCGAGATGGAGAAAATGCAACATGCTGGAGAAGCCACTGCTTATCGCTACCTATCTTTCCTTGTTCCTTCTCGCAGCAATGTATGAGAGGTGAAAACCGTTCAGTCATCTTTATCATTCATGTCGGATTACTGTTGAGGAATCATTGGCATCTCCCCACTGCCTAAAATCAAAGGTAATTCAGCCAAATCCGACTGTTCCAGGAATAAATCCTGCTTGTGTGAGCAGAACAACCTCAGAGTCAGAATAACATTTAATTATTTTACTTTTGTCTTGAGTTTAACTCTTGCTTGGACAAAGCTCTTTCAAGCTGATATTTTGCAGCTTTTTTTCCTGCTTGTATTTAGGTATGTGTAGGGGTGTGTGTCTGTGTGCACTTGCGTGGGTGAGACACTGTGTATGTCTTAGTGTGTGTGTCTGTGTGTATGCACAGACTGCATCTCAGTATGCGTTCAAAGATAAATATTAATGTACGTATTTGTCCAAACTGTTTGCCATTTGTTTTTCCATCTTAGCTTTGAGTAACTTTGCTTTGATGAATTATTTTTGCAAATGTAAGATATCGAGATGTCTTGTCCCCAGCAAAGAACCTGACCTAGTCTGAGACCTATATCATTGGTCATATCACCAACCGAGTTACATTTAAAATTTATCATGATCAATGGAGGAACGGGACTAGAAAATGAAACAGTGGTCCGTCCAGCCCCAGTCTGAACATGGATGAGGAGAATTTCACAAAAGTTTGCTTGTGTGGGAATGCTGATTAGATTACTTACAATGTGGAAACAGGCCCTTCGGCCCAACAAGTCCGCACTGCCCCGCCGAAGCGTAACCCACCCATACCCCTACATCTACATTTACCCCTTACCTAACACTACGGGCAATTTAGCATGGCCAGTTCACCTGATCTGCACATATTTGGACTATGGGAGGAAACCGGAGCACCCGGAGGAAACCCACGCAGACACGGGGAGAACGTGCAAACTCCACACAGTCAGTCGCCTGAGGCGGGAATTGAACGCGGGTCTCCGGCGCTGTGAGGCAGCAGTGCTAACCACTGTGCCACCGTGCCGCCCAGAAGTTTGTGGTGCCTGTATGTTTGCATTTAGTCAAAGCAATGGCAGTCAGATATTGGACAGTAAAGGACAATGAACTACAGATATGGAAGTGGAGCTGAGAACACATCCAGATCAGCCACGATCTTACTGCCTAGTTGAGAAGGCTTAACGTGTCTAATGACACATTCCTACTCCTCAGCCCTACGTCCCTATGTTCCATTCAGTTCCTCAAAACTGCAAGACAGGAGCGTTTGGAGTTCATTTACTCCGATAACCTGGTGCACAGAAACCGAGGAGACCATTCAGTGACTGAAGACTCGAGAGTATAGCGGTGTAAAAGCACAGCAGTTCAGGCAGCATCCAACGAGCAGGAGAATCGCCGTTTCTGAGCATATACTTCTGCGCTAAACGTGGTTTCAACAGAATACAAGGACGCCATTCGATCCATTGAAACTATTGGACAAGAATAGGGATAGCCCATTCAGACCCTCCTGCCTATTACACAAGGAGTGAAGGAGTGTAGTCAGCACATCGAGATGTTAAACAGGAACCGGAGTCGCCAAGTCAGGTGCTTGAGCTGCTTCCAGATGACCAGGAGGTGGCCATTCAGCCTATCGAACCATGTGTACAGAAATAGGAAGATGTCTTTGATGCCTGAACATAACAAAGAGTGAAGCAGAGTCTACACAGATAGACTGCTCTATGTTGTTCCTCCTGGTTCCTTTGCTCGTGGTACATATGTGTCACTTTAACTTGGTTTGCTGAACGTGAGAGGGAAAAGTGAGAAGTGAAAAGTTTGTGCGAAGTCTCAAGGAAATGCCTTCTATCTCCGAGAAGACATTATTGTACTCCTATAGAGGACAGAAGGTGGTGGGAATAGTGAACTATTTCAGGAGTAAGGCATTAAGGCTGCTGATAGATTTATGAACAGTGCAGAGACACACACCAGCTGCACATTGAGACAGTGAGAATTCATTCAGAGCCTGGCGCTCCCTCTCAACCAACATGGGGTCTCCACACTGGTACGTGAACTACTGGGAATTACATATCATGGGGAAAATGCAATTTCTCACCAAATCACCATCTTTTTTCCGGACATAATAAATGTTAGTCCATAATCCTCAAGTTTAAATGTAATTGCATGTTATTCTCTTGAAGTGCTACGGCTGTTGCTGGATTATACTCTTATACCTTTTATCAGTTAATTATCGTTTACACAATGTAATTCAATAATTTACTTGCAAAGGTGCAAACATCTTATTGCACAGTTGTATGCCGTTTCTTTTTTAGATTTGTTGTAGCCTTAGCCCAAAGGTAAATGTTTTGTTTACTGAACAGCCTTGGGCAACTGTCTGTGTGGCGTTTGCACATTGTCGCCGTGTCTGCGTGGGTTTCCTCTGGGTGCTACGGTTTCCTCCCACAGTCCAAAGATATGCAGGTTAGGTGAATTGGCCATGCTAAATTGCCCACAGTGTCAGGGGTGAATCGAGGGTAAAGGAATGGATCTAGGTGGGCTGCAGTTCGGAGGGTCGATGTGGACTTGTTGAGCCGAAGGGCCTGTTTACATACTGTAGGAATCTAAAAAA